>NW_006408599.1:11638253-11668611 GCF_000296735.1 Chrysochloris asiatica | reverse complement strand
TCCTCCAGGCCCTCTGGATCTAGGTTCCCTCTTGAAAGCTTGTAAGCCAGTCACTTCTTGCCTTTGTAGCCCCCTGCCCCTACACTATGGTCTTTGACCATAAGGAGCTGCTGGCTGTGTCCCAAACGTTCTCTTATTCTCTCACCACTGTGCCTTTGCCAAAGCTGTTCCCTCCTGGAATCATTTCTCCTAATTCTTCATCCTTCACACTTGAAGACTCATCTCAGGTGTCCCTTATTCTGGGGAGCCAAGCCATCTTATACCCGGGACAAATCTGGGACCCCTTCTTTTGTGGATCCATAGTCCCCTGGCTTCCCTGTATCATGATCCTTAACTCCTACATTGCACAGCGTCTGACGCGTTGCAGATGCTTTATCAAATGGACCTACAGGTTTACTGGTCTATCAAAGTTTCGGTTCTACTCACTGTGTGAGAAGGTGCTAGGGACACTGCAGTGATGGGAGAGAGATTTGCTAATTTCTAGAAGGGAGGGGTGGCTTCACTGCACCTTGAAATTCCAGCAGCTAGCACAGGGCTGGACACAGAGTAGGTGTCCTGTCACTGTCGGCTGAGTAAGTACATGGATCTTCTCTGACTGTTGAAGAGCAGGATGTCTTTTCTCCCGTCCACTAATGGGTTTTAAAACACTCCCTGCTACTAGAAATGGATAGAAACAGCTTCACTCTGGACTTCCTAATTCTCCCCAGTGACTTCAGTCTTAGAAGTTAATGGGACAAGAACCAGGTAACGTGTGAAGGACACTGACTCTCATGGAGGATCTTGGGTGGGCTCTTTAAGATCCAGGAACCCATTTAATGCATCACCGTCATAGAAGGCACGTCTTTGTCCCGCTGTCCACACGGGAGGAACTGCATGTCAGGTGTCTTGTCCCAGGTCTCACAGCTAAGAGGACCAGATGGGATTTTCATGTAGTTTTGTGTGATGTTAGATCACTGAACTCTGTGAGGCCTCACTCTACAGGCAATTCCAGAGAGAGTGACGTTCAGAAGCACCTTCTTCCTTTGAGACTTGCTGGCAGGTGGATTTTAAATGAAAAAGCCCCACCTGAAGCTCAGCAGAGCAGCGTAGTATTTAAGGGCACACTGTTGGGAATCAGATGGACTCTGGATCTAATTCTTGCTGCACTTTGATGTATAATTTAGAGCATTTTAACTTCCTTGAGCCTCAGTTTTTCCATATGTAAAATGAAGATGGTAAACCCCTGCTTCTGGGTGTTGTGAAGACTGAGTGGTGTAAAGACAAAGTGCTTACCTTGGTAATTTCTTAGTAACGCGAATGATGTTGATGTACTGAGGGTGCAATGTAGTGTTCCTTGCAATACCAGTACCCTCCTGTAGAGGGAAGCAGAAACCAAAGAAAAGGGTTTTGGGTTAGCCCTTGTGGGATGTGAAGTTCATGTGCCCCTACAGTATTTCTATCAGATCAAGATTGTTGTGCTGCACAACTGGAGAGCCTGTGATCCAGAGAGCAGTGGGGCTGAGGTAAGGTAAGGTGATGTCTGCTTCTGGTAGTGCAGTGGATAGGTGTCCTGGCTGTGACAGACATTGTCTGTACAAAACAAATGGCCCTCCCGCTCTTAGGTGTAAACTTTGAGCTTCACTCACCTGCAGCTGGCAGAGCAGAGAGGAGGCTGTTTGTGATGTCACAGAGCTGGAGAACAGGGAATGTTGGGGGCAGAGAGCACCGTTGCTGAACCTTCAAGGCAGGGAGGAGGAGGTGTGCTGACCCTCTGTCCAGTGGACCACACTTCCAGCCATGATCCATGCTGACCACCATGTTGTCCATGGACACTGGAACAGAACTTTAGTCCTGTTGTGAATGCAGTTTAACAATAGCCAGGGCAGAAGGGGCAGTAGAGCAATAGAGAAGGGCATTCAGACAGACATGGGGTAACAGTCTGCTTCCTAAGGCAAAAGTGCTTCACAGCTCAGTGTCTTCATCTGTAAAGTGGGAATAATAACAACTAAATGTCCTATATATCCTTTAAAATAAAATACATCTAACACATTTGCATATATATATATATATATTTATGATTGAGATCATGCAAATATTTCACACAGTGCCTGCATACACGAATGTTGTTGTTGTTAAAAGCTGTTGAGTCAGTTTCAACTCATAGCAACTCTGTTTAGAATTTCCAAGGAGCTACTGGGTTTGAACGGCCGGCCTTGCAGTTAGCAGTCCAAATACATACCCTACAGCACCACATGAATAGGAGTTGTTAATAATATGTACAAAAATAAAGTAACATTTTCCTTTTCAAATTCTTCCAAAGAAGGGGTATCACTTTATGTCTGAGTCCTTACAAAATCAATTACTTTATAGACACTCTTTTAATGCCTTTATTTTGGACAACCTGGTACTATCTGGGTAAGCTAAATTAGGTTAAAATGTTCTCAATCACTGCTATATTTGGGTGGTAATGGAGGGCACCTGCTACAATAGAAAGAGAAGAAAGCAAAGCAGTTCTGCACACTTTCTGAATGCTATTCTAGGGGGGGGAATGGGACCCTATGTCAAGAGTGTTGGTGGTGGTTGTGTGCCACCGAGTTGGTTCTGACTCATAGTGACCCTGTAGAGGGTTTCTGAGGCTGTAAATCTTTACAGGAACAGCCAGCCTCACTTTTCTCCTGTACAGTGACTGGTGGACTTGAGCTGACTTGACCTTGTGGTTAGCAGTCTAGCTGGTCATCCACTAGACTGCCAGGGCTCCTTTATCAAAAGTGTTAGATGGAGGTAACACAGCCTTTACATGCACACTTGAAAAGCAATACTCTTAAATTGGTAATGTTGAAGGTTTTCAATCTGCTGCAAATGAGAATCACCCGAGGTGCCTTTAGACCTGGACACTGTCTGGGCCCTCACCCTGAATAAATTAGTATCTTGAGGGTAGAGCCTTGTCACAGTGCAAGCTTTCTTTCTTTTCTTTTTCAAATGTTTTATTGTGAATTATTTGGTAGTTTACATGAGAGAACTTTAGTTTTACATTCATTCCATCGTATATCATCTCATTGCTATGGTTCCAATCCCCTCCATGCATCATCAACCAACCAAAGGGTATATCCTAGAAGCCCGCCCTCTACACTTCCCCCACCCCCAACCCCTGGTTTTCTGCCCACAGTCCCTTTCCCTCTCTGGATCCAAAGTCCCCAGCCGCTTCATTACTCCACGTCATCATCTCTGTCTCCATCTCAGGCATCTCTGTTTCTCTGGGTAGGGGCCCGCTCTCGGCTCTTCTCCGTTGATGGTCCCAGATACCTCTGCTCCTAGCCTGTAGAATTAATCACTCCCTTCCTTGTTCCAAAACGTCTATCTTTGCATTTCCAACCCTCATAATCCGTCCTGATAAGCATTATTCACTACAGTATCACGAGTTACCCACCTGTATCTCCTTTCATCCTCTCCGCCCAGACAGATTGAATAGTACCCACTGGAGATTCTGCCTTCCTCCATGCTCCCTAGCATTATGTTCCCCCTTGAAAGCTTGTAAGCCAGTCACTTCTTGCTTTTGTAGTCCCCCCTCCCCATTTGAGTATCCAATGTCCAAGTTGCCCATCTCCATCCATTCTGTGTGTGGAGGGGGTGGGAATGATTCTTGCTGTGAGGATTTGTTCCTTCTTTTGAGTTGCTGCTCCATAGGTATAGGTCAAGTTCATCAGATTGTATCAGGTCACTCATTTTTTCCCCCCCTCTTCTATCTTCTCCTGGTTGAGCTCCGATCATCCAGTCATCTGGTCCAGGTCACGTGGGTATCATCTGCAAGTGTGGGCGCTCCTGTGCACATGCCCTCTCTTCCCGTCAGCCGGTAGCTCCACTCTCCTCTCAAGTCCTCTGTGGCCATGCCACTGACTCTGGGCCCAAGAGTCCCCAGGTCTCCTCAGACTGCTTGCCATCCAGACCCCCAACTGGGTCCACAGAAGTCCACTGAACATTGTAGGGCTTAGCTTGCCGCTTCATTGATGCTTTTACCCTACTTCCCCCCATCGGTGATGTGTGTGGTCACCAATCAGAGCGTGCATTTCTGTTGAGTCTTAGTCTTGGAAGGGGGTTTGCGTTGAGAGGACCTGGCCAGGCCACTTGCCTTGATGTTTCCTAGGGAAGCAATTTGTTTGTTCTTGTAGTAACAGTCCATCTGCCTCCATTTTCCTGCAGGTCTTTCTTTCAAGAGGTATCTTTTATTCTTCTAGCCGTTCCAGGCTGGTCTGCTCATCCTTTCAAGTGGAGATTTCTCATCTCTGTAGATCTGGATGTGGTTCTGGTTTCTACCTATAGTTTTATGTATTGCAAAGGCTCTGCAGGAAGCCTCGTTCACTGGGTCTGCTGTAGCCCCATTTTAGGTATTCCAATCAGTCATAGGCAGAAGACGGACTTATAAGCCTTCTAGTGTGGTGTTTCTGACTATTCCTTTCTCTCCCTCTCCAGTGTCTACTCAGTGCTGCCCAGTCAGGGAAGCGCCGGAAGCCAGTGCAAGCTTTCTTAACAAAGCTTTCTAGGAGGTCCTTATGTAATCAAGTCTATTAAATTGTTTTAAGTGACATTAAGTCAGTTTTGACTGATAGGATTTCCCAGGAGTGGCTGGTGGATTTGAACTGATGACCTTATGGTTAGCAGTACAGTGTTTATCCTACAGCACCACACCAGTACTGCACTGTGGAGACCAACAATTATACACGTCAGCCGTAGTTCTCAGCCAGTCTGTACCTGAGAATTATGGGAAAAGCTTTAAAAAATATGCTTAGTACGCCATGCAAGGCGGCACAAATGGTTAAGTACACGGCTGCTTCTTGAAAGGTTGGTGGGTTGAACCCACTTGGCAGCTCTGCAGGAGAAAAGCCTGGTTGTCTACTGCCGTAAAGATTACAGCCTAGAAAACCCCATGGGGCAGTTCTTCCTTGACCTGAGGATACACAGCAACGGCAAACACCACTACAGGCCATACAATCACTATGGGATTGAGTGTGTAGGCACTGGTATTTTGAAAGCTCCCCAAGTTCTTCTCTGCCACTTCAAATAATAATAACTGTCATTTATGAAGTACTTCCTCTTACAGGCACCACATTTACAGCTTACTTTTCATGTGTGGAAATGAATCCAGAGCAAATGAAACAATTGTTGTTCTTGATGCTATACGAATGAGTCCTAGGCTTGGAATGAGCTTTTTACTATCCACATTTTATATGGATTCAAAGTACTATTTCTTAAACAACTGACAAATGAAGATAATATGAGGGACTTCAAAAAGTTCATGGAAAAATCCATTTTCTTATTGTGGTGCTGTAGGATAAGCACTGGACTGCTAGTTCAAACCCACCAGGCAATCCTTGGAAACCCTATACAGGGTCACAATGAGTCAGAACCAAAATGGCACTTAACAGCAATGATGTATGCTCTGTAAACCTGTATTCAATGAAAACTACTTTTAATGATGGTGAAGATACTGATGTTGATGTGTGTGAAGTATTTGAAGAAAACAGAAAATGAGAGCGTTAGGAAAGCAATAATTTCAAACTAGTATCTTTTATATGATATCGTTCCATCATGGAATTAATCTTTTATAGGTAGATGCTTGATTATTTCATCTCCAGTTCTAAAATGGTTCATATTTCCAGTTGGCTAGAATACTTTAAAAAGAGTCTTCTCATGGGGACCCAGAATGGTTTTCCATTTGGAGTGGCATAGCTATCAAGCATGAATGCTATGGTTGTTTCCTTAGTCTTCCTTGAGTCCTAGTCAGCAGGACTCCAGTACTGACTTCTGGTCTAGATAGAGAATGATGTTGTTTTGAACTAATGCCCAGGGCTGAGATAGTGGGTACATTTTGAGTTTGGGAATTTAACAGTGTGTGGCCTTTGGAGTCAGACTGCCTGGGTCCCACGCCTGTTTTAACTCATTGTGTCACCTTGGCCATCGCCATGAACCCCATTTTAGTTACAATTCCCTTGTTTTTACAATGGAAATGAAATAGGGTTGATGTAATACATAAACTAGAACAACCACAAAAAGCTGTAAAATGTAGTGCCTGGGACAGAAATAGCACAATAAGCACTGCTGGGAACTACAAGGTCCACGGTTCGAGCCCATCAGCTGCTGTGCAAGAGAAAGATGAGGCTTTCTGTTCCCTCGAAGATGTAAAACCTCACAAAACCTAAACAGGGTCACTGTGAATCAATGACACCTAACAACAACAACAATTATTTGATGATGAGGATGAAAGCTAAGACGATATCTGGGCTTATGCCCATATGTCTAGCTTGGACGACTCTGAGTATGAAATTCGGGAATTCAGGAAGAAGAGCACATTTTGGAGAAAGATAAACTTGGGTTTTTAAGAGAATTACTTGGAAATAATTGCAGATTCATAAGGTATTGTAAGGACTCGTGGTGTGGTGCTACTGGATCAGCACTGGACTGCTAACCACAAGATCAAACCCACCAGCTGCTCTTTGGAAACCCTATACTACACAGTCACTATGAGCCGGAACTGACTCGACAGCAGTTCACAACAACAAGCCACTGTAAAGATGTGTTCAGAGAGGTCCCACACACCTTTCACTCAGTTTCCTCCAATGCTGACATCTTACATAGCTACATAACACTGTCCAACCTACAACATTAGTATCGGTACAAGCCACAGTTACTCAGAGTTCATGTAATAAATGCACTCACTTGTTTGTGTGTGCAACTTAGCACATGCGTAGCTATATGTCACCACCACCACAATCAAGATTCTTTTGTGACACATACACACACATCTACTTTTCAAGATCCCTAACCTCTGCAACTACTCATCTGTTTTCTATTTCTATAATTATGTCATTTCATGAACATTACAGAAATGGAAACATGCAGTATGTATCATTTTGAGGTTGGGTTTTTCAGTTTTTCACTCAGCATAATTTTCTTGAGATCCATCGAAGTTATAGCATGCATCAGTAGTTTGTTTTGATTTCTGAGAAATTTTCTATTGCATGGATGTGGCGCTGTAGGATAAGCACTGGACCACAAGGTCAGTTTGAATTGCAAGTAGGCAGTTCACACTCACCAGCAGCTCCTCAGAAACTCTATACAGGGCCACTCTGAGTTGGAATGGACTTGACAGCACTTAACAATATCGCTGTTTAAATGTTTACGCATTGAAAGATATGTGGGTAATTTATAGTTTGGGGCTATTATGAAGGAAACCATTATCAGCATTTTAGCACTAGTTTTTGTGTGAAAATACATTTTCAGCTCTCTAGGATAATTGTCAAAGAGTACATTTGATTGGATGATAAATCTGGAGTTCCTGGGTGGTGCAAATGGCTAAATGCTGGACTACTAACTGAAAGATTGGCAATTTGAATCTACCCAGAGGTCCCTGAGAAGGCAAACCTCGTGATGTGCTTCTGAAAGGTCACAGCCTTGGAAACTCTGGAGCGTAGCTTCACCTGGCAACACGGGTTGCTGCGAGTGCTGCGAGTTGGAATCAACTTAATGGAAACTTTTTTGTTTAATTTGGGGGGTGTGGTAAGTCAATTTTTAGTTTTAAAAGCAACTTCCAAAGAACTGTTTTCCAGAGTGATTGTACTGGTTTACATTTCCATCAGCAATGTATGAATGAGCCTGTTCTATGTAATTTTGCCGCTATTTTTTATTTTTACCATTCTAACAGATGTGTACAAGCCACAGAAACTAGATTAGTATTGTCCGGGACCGGGGTTTTAATTTGCACTGAGTTAATAGTTGATGATGCTGATCTCTTTCTTTAAATGTGTTTATTTACCATTTGCTGGTGCCCTTTGTGTCTTTTGCACATTTTCTAATTGGATTATTTTTAAAGTGCAGTTTTTTTTAAATGGCAGCTTCACTGAGCTATAACTCACACATCATAAAATTCACCATTCTAAAGTGGACAATTCAGTAGTTTTTAGTATTTTCACAGAGTTGTGTAACCATCACTACTATGTAATACCAAAATAGTTTCATTACCCATTTCATTCCCCACTGCCCTCTCTCCTCAGTCCCCGACAATAATAATCTAGTTTCTGTCTCTTTGGACTTGCCTATTTTGGACATCTCATATGAGTAGATTCATACCATTTTGCAAACTGAGGTTGGCACCAAACCATCCCCCCACAGCACTGTCTACTCAGCATGTTCGAGAATTCATTATGGTGGCCACACAGAACTCAGATACCATACTCACAGTTACGGGGTTTATTAGGGAAGGAAGCAGGATCAGAAAATGCTCAGACACAGTTGTTCCAGTTAGAACAACCTCTCCTCACGTGCACACAAGCAAGCCTCTCTCGGCCTGGCCAATGTTTCGAAGCTCTTTTAAGGCTGTTGATAAATACCTTTAGGACACAGGTTCCACCGTAAGTCTCAGCCTGAAGCCACCTGGCTCTAGCTCTGTTAAGTGCCTAGAGTCATCCCGCTCTGCAAACAAATCTCCTGCCCAAAGTCACTCAATTTCACTTGCTTTGTGGTTTGGGAAGTCCACTGCTCTGTCTCGTGCCCTTGGTTCTGCTGCTTCTCTGCCACTCCTCCAGTGTCACACCTTTCTGTCCCTGGGTCAAGGAGGTTCAAAGCTCAAGGACCCCTGAGCCTGAAGGATGTGCTCTACTCCTGGCTCTTATTTGATGGTAGTGAGATTCCCCCTCCTGTTTCTTAGATGGCTCTTTTTATGTTTAAACTTTTTATAGTGAACTGAGTGAGGATTTACAGAGCAGATCGTCACTATCATAAATATATAACAGCTCATACATTTTGTTCCATCTCAATGATTGCAGTTTCCCTGCATGTAACAATAGTTATCCCACTTTCTCCCCATGGTTCCTCTTTTCCTTCCACCATCCCTTCTCAGTAATGTTGCTCTTTTGATCTTGAATGTGTGTCCATTTTATGGTGAACATACCTTACTAGTTTTGTCCCCCCATATACATAGCTACTGCTTGGCTGAAAATTGAGCCATGAGGGTGAATTCCTTTCCAGACATGAAGGGTATTTGAGGTGCCATAGTCTTGGGTCCCTCAAGTTTCATTCTAACCAGTAAGTCCAGTCTTTTTCTATAAGTTTAAATTTTGTTCCACATTTCTTCCTGCTCTCTCCAAGACCTTCTAATGCCATCTCTTTCAGAGCTGTTGATACTGGTAGGCAGGCATAGCCTAGTTCTCCTGGTCTCAGAGTTATGGTGACTGTTCACATGTTCACATGTTCCATTAGTCTACTGGACTAGTTGATTCTAAGCATCTTTAAATTTTCATCATTCCTCTTTCTAAGAGACCAATAGTTCCACCTTAGATGGCTGCTCATGACTTTTGAAGCTCCCAGGCACTATTTATCATAGTAGGATGCAGAACATCGTCATTGTGGACTATGTTTTATGACATGGTTCATTTTATACATGTTTGAGTTTCAAGTTTTTATAATCACAAGCGTAGTGGCTACGAATTGGGCTGCGAACCTTAAGGTCAGCGGTTCGAAACTACCAGCTGCTCTGCGGGAGAAAGATGAGGCTTTCTGCTCCCGTAAAGATTTACACCCTCAGAAACCCTGTACAGGGTCGCTATGGGTCGGAACCGACTCGACGGCACATAACAACAACAACCACAACCACTCAAAATCATATAATCCTATCAATATCTTCTTCTACCTTCTGTTACCCAGACCAAGCAGGGAAAAAATATTGTTTGGTGGAAGTTTATGAAGATTATGACTAAAACAGACAGTTGTTAACTGCTGTTGAGTTGTAGCAACACTGTATAGGGTTTCCTAGGAGCAGCTGGTGGATTTGCACCACCAACCTTGTGATTATCAGTCTAGTGCTTATCCTACAGTGCCACAACAGGACTCCAAAAAGAGACATTGCTGTAAAATTGGTAAAGACACATAGCAACTCTGTATAGCATTTCTGAGGAGCATCTGGTGTGTTAGAACTGCTGACCCTGAAGTTCAAACAGATCTTGAGATCCAGTGCTTATCCCACAGTGCTACATCAGGATTCCAAAAGAGACATTTGTTGTTAAGCATCGTCCAGTCACTTCCGACTCATAGCGATTCAGGGTTTCTGAGGAGTGGCTCCTGAGTTTGAACCGCCTACCTGTGGTTCAGACTAACCTTTTGGTTCAGTGGTTATCCTACAGCACCACACCAGGACTCCATTAGTACCAATTAATACCACTATTTGCCTCTGAATTGTGGTGTTGGAGGAGAATACTGAAAGTGCCATGGGTTGCCAAAAGAACCAATAGATATGTTTTGGAAGAAGTGGAGCCAGAGTGCTCCTTGGAGGCCAGGATGGCTAAACTTCGTCTCTCATACTTTGGACATCTTGTCAGGAGGGAACAATCACTGGAGAAGGATGTCATGCTGGGTAAGATGGAGGGTCGGAGAAAAAGAGGAAGACCCCCAACGAGATGGGTTGGCCAGGTGGCATCATTGATGGCATCAAGTGTGGCAGCGGTAGTAAGGTTTGCCCAGGATCGGACATTGTTTTATTTTGCTGTGCATGGGGTCGCTATGAGTCGCTTCTGACTCAATGGCACCTGACAACAACAACAACAACAACAACAACAACAACACTGTTATTAAAATTTATGCCCCAACTGCTAAAGCCAGTGATGATGAAATTGAAGAATTCTATCAATTCTTCAATCTGAAGTTGATGAAACATGTTATGAAGATATATTGATAATTACTGGTGATTGGATGTAAGGGTTAGAAACAAAGAGAAAGTATCAGTAGTTCGAAATGTAGCCATGGTGATAGAAATGATGCTAGAGATCACATGATAGACTTATGCAAGGCCAACAACTTTTTCATTGCACATACCTTTTTAAAACAACATAAAAGGTGACTATACACGTGGACTTCACCAGATGAAATATACAGGAATCAAACTGACTACATCTGTGGAAAGAGACTATGGAAAAGCTCTGTATCATCAGCCAAAACAAGGCCAGGGGCAGACTTTGCTGTAGCAGAGCATCAATTGCTTATATGCAAGTTAAGTCTGAAGCTGAAGGAAATTAAAATAACTCCACAGAAGTCAAAACATGACCTTGATCATATCCCACCTGAATTTAGAGATCATCTCAAAGACAGATTGATGCATAAGACACTAAAGACCGAAAACCAGAAGAGTTGTGGGATTATATCAAGAACATCATACAAGAAGAAAGCAAAAGGTCATTAAGGAAAAAAGAAAAACAAGAAAGAAAGGAAAAAAACAAAAGGTCATTAAGAAGACAAGAAAGAAGGAAAAGACCAAAATACATGTCAGAAGAGACTCTCCAGCGTAGAGATGCTAAAGCAACCAAGAAATCAAACAGCGCATTGCAGTAAGGCAGATCTGCTGCACAAAACCTCTTTAGTGTTCAAGAGCAAAGGTGTCAGTTTGAGAACTAAGGTGTGCCTGAACCAAGCCATGGTATTTTCTAGAGCCTCATATACATGTGAAAGTTGGACAGTGAATAAGGAAGACCGTAGAAGAACTGATGCATTTGAGTTATGGTGTTGGAGAAGAATATTAAAAGTACCATGGATTGCCATATGAACAAACAGATATTTTTTGGAAGTGCAGCCAGACCTTAGAAACCAGAATGGCAAACATCATCTCTCATACTTTGGACATGTTCTCAGGAGGGACCAGTCCCTAGAGAAGGACATCATGCTTGGCAAATTAGAAGGTCACCAAAAAATAGCAAGTCCCCCAGTGAGATGGACTGACAACAGTGGGAGCATCAGTCGACTCAGACATAATGAATAATCGGTAGTATGGAGCAGGACCAGGCAGTGTGTTGTGTTGTTATGCTTAGGGCTGTTATGACTCACAACTGGCTTAACAACAATATCAACAATAAAAAGAACCATTAAATAATGCGCTGTACCACACATTTGTGCTCTTTTGTGATTGGCTACTTTCATTTAGGAGTCCTGGTGTGGTGCTGTGGGTTAATGCTCTGGACTGAAAAGTTAGTTTGAACTGCAAGGTCGGTGATTCAAGCTCACCAGCTGCAGTTAGGAAATCCTATGCAAGGTCTCTATGGGTCGGAACCAACTCGATGACACTTAATAACAACTTTCATTTAGTGTATTGTTTATCAAGTTCATTCATGTTTCAACAATAATTTTTTTTAAATTGTGAAGAATATGCCATTGTATGGCTATCCTGCATTTTGTTTATTCATTCTTCTGTTGATGGGTGTTTAGGTTGTTTTCACTCTTTGTATTTTATGAGTAATGCTGTTGTGTTAACACGTTTTGTGTGGACATCTTTCCATTTTTCTTGGAAAACTAAGCTTAGTTTAGATCAGCCAGTTTTCATGCAGTTTACAGACTGATTGCTTTGGGGTGGTTCGTTACCCAGTAGTGACTAACTCAGGTCTTGGTGTGATGCTCTAGGGCAAGCATTAGACTGCCAACTGCAAGGTTGGCAGATCAAACCCACCAGCCTCTCCTGGGAAACCCTGTACAGGGTTGCTGTGCGTCAGAACTGACTCGAAGGCACTTAACAACAACAACAACAGAGGTTAACTGATATACAGGGCACAAGGTATCTTTATTTTGCTACAAAGTACTGTCCATATAAGAGGAATGATTGAAGACATGCACTCATCTTTTTTTTAAATCCACTTGTTTTTGTGAACAAAAACACTAATCAACTAGTTACAGGCATTAGTGAATAAGTTTCCCATTTTCGGGCATAGTGCCTAGGTGAGAAGTGAAATGATTTGAGTGGAAACATGGGCATGATTTTATATAGCATTGAATAACACCATAAGAAAGTAATTCTCTTGTGAGTTCTTTCTGTTACATTAAAGGAGAAGTCTCAGTTAGGTACGACCCAATCCTTGCTGTATATAAATAGTTATCTATTTCCCTTTGTTGTTGTTATTAAGTGCTGTCGACTCATAGCGACCCTGTATAGAGATTCTGAGGAGCAGCTGATGGATTTGAACTGCTGACCTGTGGTTTGCAGTCCAGTGCTGATCCTACAGTACCACACCAGCAGTGCCTGGCAGGCTGAGAATGTTTGCCAGGCAACCACGTCAGGGCCAGAATTTAAGCACATGATTTTGTTTATATTTACTTTTATGCCGGCCTTTTCCAAATATGATAAAAGTGAAATTGGCTTTTGTTTTAATGTAAAAGAATGACAGTTTAAAAAAAATATTAAGAAGATGATGTAGAAGTGGTTGGCACAATCACAAATGACATGTTAATAAATGGAAGTTAGGGAGTAGTGATTTGATAAGCAACATTAGAGCTATGTCCTCGAGTGGTAACTTTACATATCATAAATATTATGGGATGAATTTACATTGCTCTGGTATGCAGCTTGTGGGAGGGTATCCTTAGGAACATCAACTCATCTTTGCCCGTGCTTATTGAACAGAAAATTCTTTTAAAGAATTTAGGCTTTTCAATTTTCAGGTATCCTAACCCCTGAGTTCCTTTCAAAGCCCCAAAGTAATAGTCACAAATAGAACCCTTCTGTGACTCTTACATAGCGATACTTACAGGCCTTATTGGAACAATCCTTCTCAGTAATGTCACATTCTAAAAATAGGCTTGACTTTTGGATCATCTTTTTATTACGCTGAAGGAAAAAAAAAAGTTTCCAACATCAATTAGAGACTGTGGGCAAATGAAGAGTAGAAAAACTTCTCGGCTCTTGTTGAAGGTTTGGGTATTGGAATTTTGTCACTCTGGCTGACTTTTAAGTGTGATTGTGGTGGGTGTCATTTCATCTGTTCCTTATTACTCAGATCTGACACCAAGTGCTAAGCTTGCATCGGGAAGATGAAGCTCACATCGCTATACAAGTTGTGGTCCAGGAGAACGTCTGTGAAAGTCTGGTTTCTCTGAGTAATTGCAGAATCGTCTTAATTACAGTGAAACCTCATAGTAACATTATTTGTTGTGGAGCAGAGCCAGAGAGCATCATTTGGTATCTTCCTGGTAGACTCGAAAGGACTTAGGCTCTGAAGAGATGCATACAAGTCTTTTTCACCCACAGGTGACCCACGGAACTCTGTTAGGATGGTTGGTCATCTCTCTGGTCCAACTGGTAGGCAATTGCTTGTGGGGCCAGACTCTGCTCTCTTTTAGGAGAGTGGGTAGGAAGGATAAGCCACTAGTGGTGTCTGTTGTTGTTGTTAAGTGCCTTGGAGTAGGTTCCGACTCATAGTGCCCCTGTATAGAGTTTATGAGGAGGAGCTGATGGGTTTGAACCACCAATGTTGTGGTGAGTAGTCGTGTTTATACTACAGTGCTACACCAGGACTCCTAGTGTTATCTTGTTGTTGTTGTTAAGTGCTGTCGAGTCAGTTCTGACCTATATAATGTTGTCTCTTGTTGTTGATTGCCATCGAGTTGGTTCTGACCCATAGAGACCCTGGATAAGGTTTCTGAGGAGCAGCTGGTGAGTTTGAACTGCCGACCTTGCAGTTCAAATGGCTTTGCAGTCTGACACATTAACCCATAGCGCCACACCAGGACTCCAGAGTGTTGTCTTGTTAATGTTGTTAAGTGCCGTCGAGTCGGTTCCGACCCACAGCGACCCTGTACAGGGTTTCCGAGGGTGTAAATCTTTACAGGAGTAGAAAGCCTCATCTTTCTCGCGTGGAGCAGCTGGTAGTTTCGAACCGCTGACTTTAAAGTTCGCAGCCCGATTTGTAGCCACTACGCTACCAGAGCTCCTTAGAGTGTTGTCTAGTAGCATGTAATTCATAGTCAAACTGTGAAATGCAAAGAACTTTGACCTGGTTAAAATCCAGGTTCTAATCTGGGCTCTGCTGCTCACCTCCTGTGTGATTTTGGGCAAGTTATTTCCCTTCTCTGAGTTCACTGTCCCCATCCTTTAAGACTGACATTCTTGAGTCCTGGATCAGCTTGTGCCCCTAGTCAAATCATTTGTACTTTTAGTACCTCACTTTTCCCATATGGCAAAATAGGGCAGAAGGACTGAAACAGGAAAGCAATATGTCCAATATATCAGAGAAATAAAAAGGCCCTTTCTCCCAGGTCTGGAAAAGTCAGGGTTCTGCTTTTAATGATTTTCTTAATTGACCTGGTTAAAAAGCAAAGGACTGAACCACAGTGCTTTGGGGTTGGGGTTAGGGGATTCATTCCTGTTTGCCTTTTGATGTTTTTGTAAAGGTTCTGCCCAAAGAAGGGGAAAATTCCAATTACAGACTGGTATGACTGTGCATGTTGGGAAGACTAAACCAAACCAAACTTATTCAACTTTCTTGCCCAGGCCCTTCAGAATCTCTCTAAGGAGATAAATCAGGGATGTCCCCAAAATGAGAATGTGGCAGAGGCCTGAGAACAAGTTACTTGCAACATGATTATATGACGGATGCTCAGTCATTTCAGAATTCAGAAAACACGCAGAAATTTGCCCTGCGGCAGTTTGAAGGCCACACCCACTTCTTGGTGCTGGGAAACCACTCAGTGGGAGCTCCGTTTGCGTGTTCCCTGTGCCTAGTGAGAGTACAATTCATGGGGTTCTGAGTTCTCTGTTGGCAGCATCTCCCCTCCCCTACTTCGATTGCCATGAACCCATTCTGGTGAAACTACTTTCTTTTTATGCTGGAATTTTTTGTATTTTCCTTTTTTTATGTGTTTTCCTCAAAATGGATTATATCAGTTCTACTTGGCACAGGAAATGTGGCAATGACCAGTGGCCTTGGGACCCAAAGTGTCCAGGGCCTGAAATCATCAAATAACTTTCCAGATGAATGAATCTGTGACTCATCTTGGGCACAAAGCCTCGGGACCCAAAGTGTCCAGGGCCTGAAATAAAACCTCTCCAGATGAATGACTCTGTGACTCATCTTGAGTGCAAAGCTGGTCTTTTTTGTTTTGTTGCAACTTCTAGGGGGAGTGAAAGTCTAACGGTGGTGAGATGCCCTGGGGTCACACAGGCATTCAGGGAGGAGGAAGAGACATGTTTTCACAGTAGAACCTGCTGTGAAGCAGGTGTTTAAGACATTTCTGTTAAATCTACTGAGTGTACTCAAAGGGTAGTCTGGTCACCTCTGTTTTGCAAATGAGGATACAAGTTCAGGAAGGCTAGAGACCACCTCTAACCAGGGAATGTTACAGGGTGCGGTCACCATATCCCTGTCCTGTGAGGGAGGGGTCTTGCTTTCTATTGACTAAGAATAGTCAGGTGAGGCAGGTTTCCATACTAGCAAAAGTTTACTATAGGAAAGAGACTTGTAAGTGGAGATTGGGAGGGTGTAACACAACATTTAACCCCCCTCTCCCTGAACAAAGGCTTTTCTGAGGTCTAAAAAGCTTGGGTAGAGAAAAGACATCATGTTTATTCATAGGGATAGGTGGGGATTTCCAGGAAATGGCCTGTTTCAGAGGAGGGGCTATGCTAATTGGGTGCATGCATATCACCTAATTCATAATGGATCCCACCACAAAGGCCTCTGGGATATCTGGGATGTCGAACATGTGTGGTTCTTTGGGATTCCTCTCAGGGGCTGGCATTCTCCTCTGCCCCAGTAGAGGTTTGTCCCTTAAAGTTATGCCTAGGACACTGGGTAAACCAGTCTGACCTATAAAATATCTCACAAGGAAATAAAAATACAGTATTTTTATGGGTGGTCGTTTTTAATGGCAGGTCCTAGAATGTGGTTGCTCAACTATGGCCCTGGGCATGCCCTGCACATCTTTACAATTGCCAAAGAAAGGAGAGGCGTAAACATCAACATTCCTCAAGACTTTGATTACAGAATTTAAATTAATAAGTAACCCATGTTTAATTCTGATTTCACTCTCAGGAGAGCTCTGGTGGTCACTCTCGTCCAGGCCAGGGGAAGGAGTAACTCCTAGACACCCTCCTTTCAACCCCTCTGTGTGGGTTGCAGATGATAGGATACCACTCTGCTGTGTGTCTTCAGGAAAACACCCTTTCCTCTCTGAGCCTGAGTTTCTACTTCTGTAATATAAAGTTCTCAGTACTAGGTCCCTCTGAGCTCAAGAATTCCATATCCCATTCCCTCTTCTTGGTGATTATATCAGTTCTCCCTAACTTGAAAATAGGCTGTAGCCCTTCTTGGAAAGTTAGTGTCCATTTCTACAGGGTGATTCCATTCACACGAGTGTGAAACAAGCAAGTGAAGACTATAGGGAATAAGACCTAGATATTTCAGGAACAACCGTGAGTGGTTTTGAAATGGACCGCAATCATTACTGGGTGTCTTCCATGAAAAACTAGTAAAACATCTCTAGAATTCCTTCAAGACTTCTGCCAGGGTCTTAGTGACCAGTACTGTATGACATGGTCATTTCCAGCTGCAAGAGAAACTGCAAAGATGAGGATCTTGAATGGGACTGGGTACTGTGTGGCCCCACACAGTACTGTGGGAATTCTGACAATAAGAAGAGCTAGAGACCACTCGGGGTGCCTGCTACACAGGGCGGGGAGAGGCTTCTACTTTGCTGGTCACTTCCGCTCAGAGATCTTCTCTCCATTCAATTTGTTCATGCAGCCTGGGGTTATATCTGTGTGAGCCAGCCCATTCTGCATCACTTTCCCCAGCATCTCTTCAGCTTCCTTCTCAAACAAGGCCCTTGTGGGCAGCACATTTTTCTAGAGGTTTAGGTGGCATGGGAGGTGCGTTTAGATCAGGTTAATGCCAATCACTTAATTCTGGCATTAGGCTTTTTGGATCTTACCATCCTGTCTACACTGTGTTGTCATGGTACTCTGCTATCTATTTTCTCCCCTAAATCCTTCTGTTTATCCATTATCTGGATGCCTATCCATCCTTTTATTTAGTGGAGCAGTTGAGGCTGACACACAGGCCATGTGGCAGAGGGTCTCATTTTCATACCCAGGGACTCTGTAAAAAAATGGGTGGGCATCTCCCTCTCTTTTCACTAGTGCAAGAGAGCTCAGGAAAGGTTTTGCAAAGTTTACTTATTCCTCCCCACCCCCCACCCCCCCACCAGCCCTGTCAGAAAAAAGGACACAACACAGATTTATCCTCCCACTGATAGAAATTATATCACCTGGACTGTGAAGGCAGAATCTAGCTTTGATTTTAAATGACATTTTTTCTTTTATTGCATTTATATATACGTAGCATTTGCATCGTTAAACATTGAAAAAGCTATTAGTCAAGAATTTTGGTTAAAAGATTTTTTTAAGAAATAGAATCAAGGATTCTGGAGGTGAAGTGGCTCAAGAGTCAGATCAGGATATGAGTGACAGTCCTTGTCGCTGAGTATACTCAACCTCTTCGGGCCTCAGTTTTCCCATCTGTGCAATGAGAAAATTAGATGAATCAAGCATCCGCCACCATGGTCTGTGATTGATTCCTGCCCTGTTTGCATAGTCACACAATTGTTCCATACGTTAAGTACTGGACTGTGAACCACATGGTCCGCATTTCAAGCCTGCCAGCTGCTTCGCAGGAGAAAGATGAGGCTTTCTGCTCCCGCAATGACTTAAAGCCTCAGAGACCCCATACAGGGTTGCTGTGAGTCAGAACCAACTCAACAGCACGTAACAACAGAGGCCTTTAAACCCTGATCCAAAAGGCTAAAACCATAAAACAAAACAAAACAAAAAAAACAGAGAAAAATATGTTATAGAGACCAGATGTGGCCTGCAAGTCCCAACCTACTTACTGTTTACTTACAACTTACTATTTACCTACCTATGGAAAAGTTTGCCCATCTGTGGGATAGAATGGTATCTGAGGGTCTTCCCAATTTTCCAACTCTCAGGGTCTAAAAGTCTAGGGGCAGTTCAGGGGTCTTATTTAAGTTTAGGGCCTCTGTGGCTCAAATGATGACAGTAAGTTTCCTCATTCCCGCAGTCTCTCCAGGCCCATGTGGAAGCTGCCGGATGAACATCTTTCCAGTAAATCTGTGTTCTGTGTAGAGATTTCCCTCAGCAGGTGGGCAGGAAGCTGGAAGTAGGTATGCAGCAGGTGGTCAGTGGGTGTACACAGCAGATCCTGAGAACTCTAAGGCAAAAATGTTTCAGCTTTCCAAACCCAGTCGAGTCTCTCCATCTGGAGCAGACAGAATGAGCTTCCCAGGCATCATGGAAGGCTGAAGGCAGCCTGTCTGGGGACAGGTATTGGCAGGTTGGCTGGGCAGTGCTACCAGATCCTGGCTCAGAGGTTCTGGGCAGATTGAGTTGTGTTTCTTCCCCAGGCATTGAGGTTGATTAAGGGGATTGGTTTTGGCCTCACTGTGTTGCTGTGGTGATTCTGTGTCTGCCCCTCAGGGTCTGCAAAACCAGCTTTTTGGTTCAGGGTTTAGAACAGGCCCAAGTGTTCTCTTCCTTTGTGACTTCTCTTCTTTGACACTGATTTTCTCACAGTACAATGGTGCTAATGCGTTCTCACCTATAGACCTTCTTGGGTTGTTGGGAGGGCAAAAAGAATTTTTGAAGGCATCCCCTCATGATGTGGGGGAACTTAAAAAAATTCCATTATCTTTTAATTCTATTTTTTTGTGGGTGAACATTTTGAAGCCCCTCTATAAGATATAAGTCAGAACAGTATGTTAAGACCTCAGTGTTTCAAATGGAGTCAAGTAGAATGTAAAAAAAAAGAAAAATTATTGGACATTTACTATGTGCTAGACTGCAAAGTCATTTGAACAGCAAGTTCAGCAGTTCAAGCATACCAGCAGCTCCTTGGAAACCCTATACAGGGTCTCTATGGGTCTTACTCCACGGCACTTAGCAACATCAACAACAACAGGCACTTGAATAAACCCTTTATAGAATATGCTCATTTATCCCTCACAAGGGCCCTCTGAGGAACACAAGACTGTCTCTGTTTGTGGATGGGGAGACTTGCCAGGGTCATTCACTGACACATTGGGATTCCAACCCAGGTTTGAGGGATATAAGGGTCCCTTCCCACAACCACTGGGCTCTGTCACTTCTCAAGACTAGCTCTTCCCCATGGCCACATTTTAAAAGATAAACTTGTAGAATTCATACTCTAACTTGGACTAAGGATTTCTATGTTTTTTCTCAACTGGCTTCTTCACTTGTGGAAATGACCAGCATTGCTTTCAGGTGCCCTCTTGTTTGCTAGCCCAGAGAATTTTATTGTGGATCTTAGTGGGATACTTAAAAATAGAGTTTTAATAGGACTGTTTTTGTTGAAGTTCTTAACTGGAATATTTAAATTGTTTAGTAATGTTAGCTAAACCAAACCAAACCCATGTCTATGAATCGATTCTGACTCACAGTGACCCAATCTAGGGTTTCTGAGACTGTAAATCTTAATGGAAACAGGCAGCCTCATCTTTTTCCTGAGGAGTGGTTAGTGGGTTTGAACTGATGACCTTATGATTAACCAATGCCTAACCCACAGCACCATCAAAGTTCCTTTTAGTAGCATTGTTGTTGTTGTTAAGTGCTGTCAAGTTGACTCTGACACATATTCACCCTGAATAGGGCTTCTGAGGAATGGCTGCTGGGTTTGAACCACTGACCTTATGGTTAGAAGTCCAGTACATACCCTATAATGCCACAAGATAAATTTTCCTGAGAAATAAAATACCCCACTTCAAGAAAATTCCAATCCAAAATAAAGTAATAACGAGGAAAAAACAGTAACAATGAAGGAAAAAACAAAACAAAAAACAAGGTTAAAATGAAATTTCTGTGTTATTATAGGTGGATTTTGGGGTCATTTGAGGTTTCAAAAATTTTAAATTTCATATCTTTCCTACTACTTTTCATCTCCTTTTTTTGCCTGCATTTTGGGTAATTGTGGAATAATAGCACTTTGCATCATATCTGAATATAACTCCCCTTTTATGGAGGAATCCTACTGCAAGATACATATTTACTCTCTCCATTTCAAAGAGGAGGAAATGGAGGCTCAGAGATGTACAGTAACTTACTCAGATTGCACAGTTGGACAGGACAGAGCTGGGCAGGTCTCTCTGGTATGGAGCTTTTGTAGTAAGTTCAGGAAGCTTCCCTTTCAGGTAGCTCTGGCTGCCATTTTTCTAACTCAACTTCTTCCTGATCCAGGTGCAGGAAGTCCATACTGTGCACAGACATGAGAAAACGCATTTCCCAGAGATCAAGATGCTCCTTTCTTGTGGCCAATTTGGGTCCCCTAGCTGCTGTTTTCTAACTCACATTCCTTTACTGCCATGTTGGTGAGCTGGAGGCTGTTCCCCTAAAGCAGGGGTGGGGAACATTTATCTGCCAAAATTTATAACATCATCCATGAGCCATACAAAATTATCAACTTAAATATTAGCCTGCTATATTTGGTCAAAAGGAGCTCTGGTAGCGTAGTGGTTACGAATCGGGCTGCGAACCTTAAGGTCAGCGGTTCGAAACTACCAGCCGCTTTGTGGGAGAAAGATGAGGCTTTCTACTCCCGTAAGGATTTACACCCTCGGAAATCCTGTACAGGGTCGCTATGGGTCGGAACCGACTCGACGGCACTTAACAACAACAACAATATTTGGTCAAACATTTAATTAACTCACCCCTAATATGGTGGCTCGAACTGCTGTGGCTTTGGCAGGGCTGGCCCAAATGATTTAGAGGGTCTGATATTGTATGGATCAAGTTATGGACAGCATTGCAGAGAATGAGTATTTCGGAACACTTAATTTACTCATGAGGCCTATATATTGACAAATAGGCAGTTGTTTGAACAGAACAAGGGGACACTGAATGGTATAAAATTAGGAAAGTTGTGTGGCAGGGTTCTTTCACCAGGCTTATTCAATCTCTATGCAAAACCAAACCAACCCCACTGCTATGAATCAATTCTGATTATATAGAGAAACTGATTATATGGAGAAAAACGTGGCATCAGGGTTGGAGGAAGATTCATTGACAATCTGTGATTTGCAAATGTTACACCCTTGCTTGTTGAAAGCGAAGAGGACTTAAAATACTGATGAAGATCGAAGACCACAGTCTCCAGTACGGGTTACACCTCAATGTAAAGAAAACAAAAATTGTCAACACCTGACAAATAAACAACATCAAGATAAGCGGAGAAAAGATTGAAGCTGTCAGAGACTTCATTGTACTCAAATCAGCCATCAACACTCATGGAAGCAGTAATCAAGAAATCCAACAACATTGAGCAAATCTGCTGCAAAGACCTCTTTAAAGTATTGAAGAACAAAGATGTCAGTCTGAGGACTAAGGTGCACCTGACCCAAGCCTTGGTATTTTCAATAGCCTCATATGCATGTGAAAGTTGGACAGTGAATAAAGAAGACCGTAGAAGAATTGATGCATTTGAGTTATGGTGTTGGAGGAGAATATTAAAAGTACCATGGGCTGCCAAAGAACAGACAAATCTGTGTTTGTAGAAGTACAGCCAAAATGCTGTATTTAGAAGCCAGGATGGCAAGACTTCATCTTTTATACTTCAGACATATTATCAGAAGGGACCAGTCCCTGGAAAAGGACATCATGCTTGGTAAAGTGAAGGGTCAGCGAAAAAATAGACCTCCCCCTAATGAGATGGATTGTCTCAGTGGCAGCAGCAGCGGATTCAAGTGTAGCAATGATTGTGAGGTAGGTGCAGGATCTGGCAGTGTTTTGTTCTGATGTGCAGAGGGTAGCAATGAGTTGGTACCAACCCGATGGCACTTAACAACAACAACATCAATAGGGCCCTTGGGCTGGACGTTCCCCTCCCCTATCCTTAAGCATTAATGGTAGCTTGAGTTAACAGATACATACTCTACTGTGTGTCAAACATGGGCACACTCATTCTCCATCTGAAATGGGAAGCCTCAACTATTTCTTGGGGATTACCTCCTTCAAGGTGCGTTCCTGGGGTCTAGTCAAAGCCCTGCCAATAATCTTCCTGTGACTTTTCTGTCTCTGCTTTGCAAATCTCTGCTTTGTCATCTCAAATGAAGGGGATCCTTTGAGAACTTCCAGGCAATCAGCCTAAGTCCTCTTGTGTTTCCTCAGATTCTAAGTTCTTTCTCAGAAAATCTTTTCTATGTTAAAAGACTTCAACATTATTTAAAACAAAACAAAACAAAACAAAACAAAAACTCAGTTGCTAAGAATCCCTGGGTGGTGCAAATGGTTATGTGCTTGAGTGCTGGCTGAAAGTTTGGTGGTTCGAGCTCACCCAGAGGTTGCTTAGAAGACTAGTCTGATGTTCTATCAACTCAAACAACAGCAACAACAACATGGTTGCTAATTTTGACTCATGGAGACCCCATGTGTATCCTGGTAGAACTGTGCTCCATAGAGTTCTCAGCGGTTCAAAACGACCAGCTATTCTGTGGGAGAAAGATGAGGCTTTCTGCTCCCATAAAGATTTACAACCTCAGAAACCCTGTGCAGGGTCACTATGAGTCGGAACTGACTCCAAGGTACTTAACAACACCACCAACAACAACATTTTGGAAGTAGGTAACCAGATCTTTCTTCTGTGGTATCCGCAAGTAGGTTCAAACCTCCTACCTTTTGGTTTGCACTAAGCACATAGTATTATAAACACATCCCAAACAAACAAGAATGATTTTAAATCAGGAAAGGTATACTTCTGGGTTGTATACTTTTACCATATTTATTCAGTTTGTATGCTGAGCAAATCTAAGAAGGTGGATTATATGAAGAAGAATGTGGCATCAGGGCTGGAGGAAAACTTATTAACAACCTGCAATATGCAGATGGTGCAACCTTGCTTGCCTAAAGTGAAGAGGACTTGACATACTTACTGATGAAGATCAAAGACCACAGCCTTCAGTATGGATTGCACCTCAATGTAAAGAAGATGAAAATCCTCACAGCTGGACCAATAAACAACATCATGATAAGTGGAGGAAAGATTGAAGCTGTCAAAGACTTCATTTTGCTTGAATCCACCATCAATACTCATAGAAGCAGCAGTCAAGACATCAAATGATGTATTGCATTAGCCAAATCTACTGGAAAAGAGCTCTTTAAAGTGTTAAAGAGCAACAATGTCATCCAAGCCATGCATGATACTTTCAACTACCTCATATGTATGTGAAAGATGGACAATGAATAAGGACTACTGTAGAAGAATTGATGCATTTGAATTACGGTGTTGGAGAAGAATGTTGAAAGCATTATGGACTACCAGAAGAACAAACAAATCTGTTTGAAAAAGTGCTGCCAGAATGCTCCTTGAGAGGAAAGATGGTGAGACTTCGTCTCATGTACTTTGGATATGTTGTCAGGAGGGACCAGTCCCAGAAAAAGCACATCATATTTGGCAAAGTAGAGGATCAGCAAAAAAGAGGAAGAGCCCTAATGACAGCCCCAATGAGGTAGGTTGACACAGTGGCTGCAACAATGGGCTTAAACATGACAATTGTGAGGCTGGTGCAGGACTGGGCAGATTTTCATTCTGCTGTGTGTAGTGTTACCATGAGTGAGAACCAACTAGAGGGCACACACCACTACCACCGAACAAATGATAACAACAATGGCAGAAACTCTTTTTTATTTTTTAGTGGGGAGGCTGGAGAGAAGTCATTCTTTATCATTATAGTGTGATCTGTGCCTAAATATGATTGTATGATTGTTTATTCTTCTCTATCCCCCAAGAAATGGGGAAGAGAAATATTGCTCTGGGCCTAATGCAGTACAGTGTCTCCTTGCCATCGTAAGCCAAGTGCCTCACAGCTCATTGGAATGAAGGTGTATGTACCTATTTTTACTGCCTATTTTATCCCTCTTACAAGGAGCTCTGGTAGCGTAGTGGTTACGAATCGGGCTGTGAACCTTAAGGTCAGCGGTTCGAAACTACCAGCCGCTCCGCAGGAGAAAGATGAGGCTTTCTACTCCCGTAAAGATTTATACCCTCGGAAACCCTGTACAGGGTTGCTATGAGTCGGAACCGACTTGACGGCACTTAACAACAACAACAACAACAACAACAGAGTGCTCAATTGTTGGACAACTTGGAGAGCTCCTTTTAGGGAAAACCCATTTTCTACCCAACAGCAGAACTTTCTTTTTGAACCAACTTTAGAAAGGGTAGTCCAGGGACAAAGATTGCTCCCTTTGTATTGCAAACTGTGTTTTCTGTCCCTTTTGGTTGTTTATTTCAGGAGCATTGCTCCATCTGCCACACCTCACCCTTACCTACATGCTCTCTAGAAGAGTGAATCTGAGTTGGTAAGTGAGATGCCAGACCTGGAACATCTTACCAAGGCTTCAGGGAAAGAGGCAAGGTTAGGGCTCTTTGTTCCATTGTTGTTGTTCCACTGTTGTTCAGTGACATTTTGTGCCAGTGTTTTCTTGTGTTCTTGTTATTCAATTTCCAATATTCTAATTTCCCTGGCCCCTTATCTCTTTTTCATCTTCTGAGCTGTTTACTATAGCAGTAAATATCATTGTGCAATGCCTGTGGATCAGGGATTCAGGAGCTGCTTATCTGGGTGGCTCAGGCCCAGGGATCGCTCATGAACTACACTCACGGTGGGGGTCAGCAGAGCCTGCAGTCATCGGAAGGCTTGACTGGGTGTAGGGTATCTGCTTCTAAGATGGCGCCCTCACATGGCTGCCAAGTTGGTGCTGGCTGTTGGCAGGACACCAAAACTCTTTGTATTCTGAAAGGCTCAGTTCATATAAAAAACTCTTTTGATGTTTTCCTGTTAGCTATTCAACAAACATTTCTTGAGTACCTGCTAAGTAGCAGGCATCCTACTAAGTTCTGTGAAAATGGGTGTGGATCAGACTCAGTCCTTGTTTTCAAAAAGGTGTACCCTCATATATTCGCAGGGGAAACAGATTAATCAATAAACACAATAACTATGACACAATAACTTGGGTTATCATCTTTCAATATAAATTTTGATCACAAACATTAGAAGATATATTTTGGGTGTGCCCAACCTAGCCTAAGAAATGAAACCTTTCCAATACTCTGGAAACCCTTGTATGTGCGTTTCCTATAGCATTCTCTTCCCACCATCTCTTCAAACCAATTCCTTGACTCAGGGCTCCATCATTCTCAAGCATTTCTTTTATACTGTTACTACACAAGTAGATACATATACTCCTAAGCAATATATAACCTTGGTTTGCAGCCTTTTAAACTATACATAAATCATATTGGACTGCCTGCATTTCTCTACAACTTGCTTTTTTCACCCAGCTTGACATTTTTACATGTGGGTACTTTGACTCATGCATTTTCATTGCTTTATAATTTACTTTAGGTGGATATGCTGTAACATTTATTGAATCTCTTGGGTTGTCTATAATTGCTAAAACATCATTCTAGGAGCTCTCCCTGCCCCAATTAGTAGGAAGTCCCCTGTTTCCCTCCTGAGATTCCATCCTGCCTTCTTCAAATGCCTAGGATTCCTAGAGACTTTCTTAGCTCTTAGTAGTCAGCCCTGCTCACGTGTCCAATCAGTCTATGGCTGTCTTTGCTTGTGTGATAATTACATGGTGGCATTGCTCAAAACTCGTTCCACATAGTCCTTTGTGTTCTGACACAATGGCACTTCCGTAAAAACAGCCGAGCTGCTGTAAGTTTGCTTGAGCATGGGGCAGTGCTGATGTCACACAGGGACATGATGCATAAGGGCTGTCACTGAAGCAGGACACAGGGACAGACACAATGTCTCATAAGCTCAAGAACATACTGAGCCAATAAACGGATCATCCTGGTGTGGCACTATAAGATTAGCACTAGACTGTGAGTCACAAGGTAGGCAGTTCAAATTCACCAGCTACTCCTTGGAAACCTTATACAGGACTCAGTAGCACTTAACAACAACAACGTAGACACCTCACGAGGCTGGAATTCTGTTGCTAAGGCCCCTAGAATCATCACAGCCTTTGGAAATTTTGCATTAACTGGAAGAACAACTTCATTTTCTAACTGTCTCTGAGTTTCCATTTCCTCATCTGTAAAGAGTGGGTTATAATAACCCACTGTCATCATGTTGATTCCCACACAGAGCATCCCTATGCGACAGAGTAGAACCGCTCCATGGAAGTTCTGAGACCATACATCTGTCTGGGAGCAGACAGCCTCATCTCTCTCCTGTGCAATATCTGGTGGGTTTGAATCCCTATCCTTGCAGGAAGCATCCCAGACCTTAAGCCACCAGAGTTGTTGTTGTTAGGTGCCATCGAGTTGGTACCGACTCATAGTGACCCTATGCACAACAGGATGAAACACTGCTTGGTCCTGGGCCAATCTCACAATTGTTGCCATGCTTGAGCCCATTGTTGCTGCCACTTGGCCAATCCATCATGCTGGGGGTCTCCCTCTTTTCCTCTGACCCCTCTATCTCACCAAACATGATCCTTCTGCAGCGACTGCTCCCTCCTGACAATATGTCTGAAGTATGAGAGACTAAGTTTGGCCATCCTGGCCTCCAAGGAGCACTCTGGCTGCACTTCTTCCAACACACATCTGTTGGTTCTTTTGGCAGCCCATGACACTTTCAATATTCTCCTCCAACACCATAACTCAAAAGCATCAATTCTTCTACATTCTTCCTTATTCACTGTCCAGCTTTTGTATGCATATGAGGTTATTGAAAATACCATGACTTGGGTCAGGCGCACCTTAGTCCTCAAGCTGACATCTTTGCTCTTCAACACCTTAAAAAGGTCTTGTGCAGCAGATTTGCCTAATACAATATGTCGTTTTATTTCTTGACTGCTGCTTCCATGAGTGTTGATGGTTGATCCAAGAAGAATGAAGTCCTTGACAACTTCAATCTTTTCTCCATTGATAAGAATGTTGTTTATTGGTCCAGTGGTGAGGATTTTTATTTTCTTTACATTGAGATGCAATCCATATCGAAGACTGTGGTCTTTGAACTTCATCAGTAAGTATTTTAAGTCCTCTTCACTTTCAGAAAGCAAGGTGGTATCATCTACATATCGCAGGTTGTTAATGAGTCTTCCTCCAATCCTGATGCCTTGATTTTCTTCATATAATCCAGCTTCTCAGATGATTTGCTCAGCATACCGGTTGAATAAGTATGGTGAAAGAACACAACCCTGTTGCACACCTTTCTTAATTTTAAAACATTCAATGTTCTCGTGTTCTGTTCGAACAACCGCCTCTTGGTCCATGTACAGATTCCTCATGAGCACAATTAAGTGTTCTGGAATACTCATACTTTGCAGTGTTGTCCATAGCTTGTCATGATCCACACAATCAAAAGCTTTTGCGTAGTCAATAAAGCACAGGTAAACATCTTTCTGGTATTCTCTGCTTTCAGCCAAGATCCATCTGACTTCAGCAATGAAATCCCTCATTCTATGTCCTCTTCTGAATCCAGCTTGAACCTCTGGAAGTTCTCTGTCAATGTATGCTTGCAGCCGTTTCTGTATTACCGTTAGTAAAACTTTACTCACATGGGCTATCAAAGAGTTTGTCCGATGATTTCCGCATTCCATTGGGTCACCTCTCTTTTGAATGGGCACAAATTTGGATCTCTTCCAATCAGTAGGCCAGATAGTTGTCTTCCAAATTTCTTGGCAGAGATGAGTGAGTGCCTTCTGTGCTGCCTCACTTTCTTGAAGGATTTCAATTTTTATTCCATCAATTCCTGGAGCCTTATTCTTTGCCAGTTCATTCAATGCACCTTAGACTTCTTCCTTCAGTATCATTGGCTCTTGATCATATGCTGCCTCTTGAAATGGTTGGACATCAACCATTTCCTTTTGCTACAGTGACTCGTCTTTTGATGCTTTCTGCATCATTCAGTAATTTGCCTAGAGAATCCTTCAATAACAAAAGTCAAGGCTTGAATTTTTTCTTCAGTTCTCCCAACTTGAGTAATGCTGTCCGTATTCTTCCCTTTTGGATTTCTGACTCCAGATCTTTGCATATTTCGTTGTAATATTTGACTTTGTGTTCTCGAGCTGACCTTTGAAATTTTCTGTTCAGCTCTTGGACCTCATTTCTTCCATTTGCTTTAACATCTCTATGCTGAAGAGCAAGTTTCAGTATCTCTTCTGACATCCATTTTGATCTTTTCCTTCTTTCTTGTCTTCTTAATGACTTTTTACTTTCTTCCTTTATGATGTTTTTTATGTCATCCCACAACTCTTCTGGTCTTTGGTCTTTAGCGCTTAATGTAACAATTCTATTCTTAAGATGATATCTAATTTCAGGTGGTATATATTCAAGGTCATATTTTGGCTCTCGTGGACTTGGTTTCATTTTCTTCAGCTTCAGTTTGAATTTGCAATTGATGGTCTGTTCCACAATCTGCCCCTGGCCTTGTTTTGACTGATGATATGGAGCTTTTCCATCGTCTCTTTCCACAGATGTAGTCAATATGATTTCTGTGTATTCCATCTGGTGAGGTGCATGTGTAAAATCCTTTCATGCTGTTTGAAGAAGTTATTTGAAATGAACAAATCATTGATTTTGCAGAATTCTATCATGTGATCTCCAGCATCATTTCTATCACCAAGGCCATATTTTCCAATTACTGATCCTTCCTCTTTGTTCCCAAACTTGGCTTCTCTAATGGGATTAAAGATTGCCCATGACTTCCATGTCCCTAGATCCAAGAAATACTCTTCAGTACCCCCTGACCACACTTCTTAATTTATTCTCTTCTTTTGGTTCCTGCAACTCTTCCGGCTTTCCTCCTATTTCACTGGCAGCTCCTTCTCAACCTCCTTTGCTGTCAGCTCTTCTTCAGACCAGCCCTTAAATGTGATGCACAGGGGTATATCCTAGACCCTGTCTTTTTTACAGCACCAAAGAAAGCTCATCCACTGCCATGACTTCAATCACCATTTATGTGCCAATAATTTCCAAAGTCTTCTAGTCCAGGTTTCCCCTGCTGAGCTCTGACTTTGTAGTTCCAACTCTCTGAAACAGTTCAGTTTGAATGTATTGTGTGCATGTCGCTCTCTGTGAGTCCAAAGCAACTCCATCAGTTTCATTTCAGAGTATGCAGGGGATGATAGAATCCCAACTAAATAGTTTTCATCTTGTCTAGACGGGTCTGGTGAAAGGAAATGGGGATAAGACTCTTATGATTCAAAAGTGAGTAATTGTTATCAGAACTAATTGCAATTGTCACAGCTGTAAAGGTAGAGGTTTTGTAACATAAATGGAGGAGTAATTAATCTTACATTCCAGGAACAAAGGACTGTAGACCATCAAGGCAGAAGAACATGAGTGGAATGTGGGATCCCATCCAGAGAAACACTGACACTAGAGATGCAGGCAGAGATGAGGACATGGAGAGATAGAGCAGCTTAGGACTCTAGACTCATTGAAAGAGACTCATGGAAAGAGTGTGTGCTGGCGGCCAGGAGGCAGGCTTGCAGAATGTGCCCTTTGGTTATTTAAATGATTATGTTTTCCTGAGTGTTTTT
>NW_006408599.1:11618614-11638153 GCF_000296735.1 Chrysochloris asiatica | reverse complement strand
GCAAAAAAAAAAAAAAAAAAAAGGAATAGAAGAAAAAAAGAATTCTATATATTTCTAAAAAAAAAATCAAAACAAACATAAAAGGTTGTGGATAAATATACAAGGATATGTGAAGTAGGGCTTGGAATGGGAGAGATTGACTAACCCTGCAAATGTAAAATAAAAGTTATTGTAGTGTTCCTAAAAAAAGAAATAAAGAAGAAGACGAAGAAAGAAAAGCAATTTCATCATCCTTTCTTCCACTCCAAACCTCTTTCTACTCCTGATTCCTCTATTACACTAAAGGCCACTACTATCCACTCAGTTACCCAAGCCAGTAAAATGAAATTCACCCTTAATCCTACTTGTAAAGAATGGTCAAGTCCTGTCAATATCATCTGCTTTCTTCATTTCCATTGATACTACCTCTGTCTGTGGCATCAGTAGCTCATTTATGGCCAAAGTCTCTAATCTAGTCTCTCGGTTTCCAGGGTGTGGTTGTTGTTAAGTGCTGTTGAGTCCATTCCGAATCATAACGATCCTGTATTTGGTTTGTGAGGGGTGGCTGGAGGTTTTGAACCACTGACCTTGCTGTCCAGTGCATTATCCTGCAGCGCCACACCAGGAGTTTCTAAACTGCAGCCAAAGTCATTTTTCTAAGTCACAATCAGATTATGAGGATTTCTGCCTGGCTAGTTCCCTCTCTCGCCACACTGAACAATGAAGATACTATGGAAGAAGATGACTTGTGGAAGTACTGAAGGACTAGTGTAAAAGCAGTGGGAAAATGTTGGTAAGAAGGACCTGTGGAGTAAACAGGAGCTGGGGGCAGAGAGGAGTGGGCGCAACACCAGGAGAGAGTGTAACGCTTGCTCATTCCTCTCTTCCACACAGTATCCCGGGGCATCGTTGCCTGCTCAGGACAGCTGGGAGAAGAAATCTGCAATGGTTGCTTGGACTGTCACTGCACTTTAAGCCAAGAACAGGAAATGAGAGGTGTAAAAATTAGAAGGAAGGAGATAAAGCTGTCATTATTCGCAAGTGCTGTCATCATCTACTTGGAAAACCAATGAAATTAGCATACCTTTTTTTTAGAACTAATAAAAGAGAATTCAGCAAAATTGCCAGATATGAGACCAACTACGGAGTCCTAGTGTGGTGCTGTGGGTTAATGTGCCAGACTGTAAAGCTGTTTGAACTGCAAAGTCAGCGGTTCAAGCTCACCAGCTGCTCCTTGGAAACCCTATACAGGGTCACTATGGTAGGAATCGACTTGACGGCACTTTAACAACAACTAAAACCAATAGCAGGTCTCTACACCAGCAAAAAGCAACCGTAAAGTATAATAGAATGCAATGTACCATTCATAGGAGCTACAGAAATTGTATATTTGTTAAGTGCTGTAAAGTAGGTTCTGACTTACAGCGACCTTGTATAAGGTTTCCGAGGCTGTAAATCTTTATGGGAGCAGAAGGCCTCATCTTTCTCACTTGGAATGGCTGGTGGGTTTGGATTGCTGCCTTTGTGGTTAGCAGTCCAGTGCTTATCCTTCACTGCCACCAGCCCTCAATTTGGTGTTTATTGTTGTTGTTAAGTGCCTTTGAGTCAGTTCCGACCCAAAGTGACCCTGGATAGGGTTTCCAAGGAGTGGCCGGTGAGCTTGAACCACCAACCTTGGGGTTCAAACTGACTTTGCAGTCCAGTACATTAACCCACAGTGCCACGTGTTTGTTGTTATTTTTAGGTGCCATCAAGTTGGTACTGACTCACAGCGACTCTATGTACAACAGAACAAAACACTGCCCAGTCCTGGGCCAACCTCACAATTATTGCCGTGCTTGAGCCCATTGATGCTGCCACTTGGCCAATCCATCTCGCTGGGGTTCTTCCTCTTTTTCTCTGACCCTCTACCTTACCAAACATGATATCCTTCTCCAGCAACTGGTCCCTCCTGACACTATGTCCGAAGTATGAGAGACAAAGTTTGGCCATCCTGCCCTCCAAGGAGCACTCTGGCTGCACTTTTTCTGACACAGATCTGTATGTTCTTTTGGCAGCACATGGTACTTTCAATATTCTCCTCCAACACCATAACTCAAAAGCATCAATTCTTCTGTGGTCTTCCTTATTCATTGTCCATCTTTCACATGTATATGAAATTATTGAAAATACCATGACTTGGGTCAGGTGCACCTTAGTCCTCAAGCTGACATCTTTGCTCTTCAACACTTTTAAAAGATCTTGTGCAGCAAATTTGCCTAATGCAATACTTTGTCTGATTTCTTGTTTAGTTGGTGAAAATTCATTGATTGTATACTTAAAATCTGTGCAGGTCTCTGTAGGTATGTTATCCTTCAAAGAAAAGGTTCCTAAAGGCTTGAATTTTAGCAACTAAGTATTTCTCTGCAGTTACTGAGATGTTTATATTTTTTCCCCTCCTATTGAAATGGAGTCCTGGTGTGGCGCTGTGGGTTAATATGCCATTTGAACTGCAAGGTCGTGGTTCAAGCTCACCACCTGCTCCTCGGAAACCCTACACAGGGTCGCTATGGGTTGGAACTGACTCAACGACACTTAACAACAACAACAACAATTGACAGGTTGATATGGTTTTTCCCCTACTTTGATCTTACTTTGGTGTTTATACTAAAGAATTAGCTGAAGAGATATCCTTGTTGTATTTTGATCATGAGATACATTTTATATATTGTTGAATTCACATTGCTAGCATTTTGCATAAGATTAAAAAGGTGTATGGCTATATTTAAATTAATTTTACGTTTGATTTTGTCATTCCATCCCTATCAGGCCTCCTGCCAATCTCCCTGCTACAGATCCTTGGTTTCTCCACTTTGCCAGTTACACTGCCTTGAAATTTCTGAGCCACCTGTGACTCGCCACTCCACCCTTCTAGACCTGAGAAGAGTGGGTGCTGGTTGCAGCCTCAGGGAGCGGTTCGTAAACTTAGTTGACTAGTCAAAAAGCAAAGCTCCTCCAGCCACAGGATTTGAATACTCGGCAGGAGTGGCCTCTATGAGTCATGACAGATGAAACCACATGGCCCCCACCTCTTCTGTTTTTCTTGGAATCGGGTATGTGGGTGTGAGCACGATTTCACGGAGCCCTCTGAAGTGTTGCATCCTGAACTACGGATAACAGCTAGTCTGCACACAGCCTTTGCACACACCCTGACTCATTCCCGCATAGGGCCCCATGAGGTAGGTATCATCATTCCCAGTCAAGAATCTCTGAGTGACTTGCCCAAGGTCATTTCTTATAGGGGGCCTAACTGGGACTCAAAACCTGGACTTGCTGTTCACAGGTGGTGGAAAAGCAGACACTGGACATCTCTCATTGCCTAGTCCTTACCATCAGTTATCTCAATATGTAAGGATAGTTGAGGCTCACTTAAGTACAGCGATTCACTGGGGTCTCCAGTTGGTACGTGCTGCCATGAGGGTCAGAACACACATGGTTCTGACTCTAAACTCAATGGATATATCAATCACATGTTGTGTGACCTCCCAAATCCCATGTCTGTCCATTGACTCAGAGGGCATCCCTGGATGTTGTAAACAGTTAAGCATTTGACTACTAACTGAAAGGTTGTTGCTTTGAACCCTCCCAAAAGTACCTTGGAAGATAAACCTGGTGGTCTGCTTTTGAAAAGTCGCGACCTTAAAGCTGTATGGAACAGTTCCACTCACACACATGGATTGCCATGAGTTGGAATCGACTTGGTGACAATTACCAACAATAAAGGTGCTGTGGTAGCATAGCGGTGGTTAAAAGTTGAACTGTTAACCTCCAGGCCAGCAGTTTGAAACTACCAGCTGTTCTGCGGGAGAATGATGAAGCTTTCTGCTCGCGTAAAGATTAACAGCCTCAGAAACACTATGCAGGGTTGCTATGAGTCAGAATTGACTCCACAGCACACCACCGGCACCAGCACACCACCAAACATAGTAACAACAGCATTTTATGGAGAAGGAAATTGAAATGCAGAGACATAGTCCGTTAAAGGTTGCAAAGGCTATTGCAGACACAGGCCTGTGACCCCAAAGTCTGTGCTTTCTTCAGGACTGGTAAAGGGTTCCTATAGCTTCCCAGGGAAGTTAAAAAAAAAAGGTATGTGTGTGTGGTATGCTTCTATCAAGCAAGGCCAGAGGATAGGGTCCTCTGCATGGAGGTGAGTCTCCTCCCCTGGGAGTTACTGGGAACCTCCTTTCCCCACTCTAGAGAGAAGCAGCATTTGGATTCCAGGAAAGGAGAAGGTGGTTGGGATACCTTCTGGGGTTTCCTGCTCTTGTCCTGTTGGCAACTGGGGTGGGGTGGGAGTGTAGTGAAGGGCTTCTGTGAGTAATGCTCACTTCTGCTTTCTCCTCTCCTCCTGGTCTGAGGAATCTTCAGAAAGCCCTGTGGATCAGTTGTTGGCAGAGACCAGGGGAGTGTGCCAACAATACATCAGAATGGTAGAGATGTGAGATGCGGCGAGGTCAGTGGGCCTTCACCTTACATTCTATCCAGAGGAACTTGAGGCTCAGAGAGGTGCTGGAGTTTGGGGAAGAGGAGTGGGACTAGAACTCAGATTTCTTGGTTCCACCGGTAGCTTCTCAATCCTACCCCTCCCTTCTACACACACATGGAGCACCTACCTGTGCCAAGCACATCACCATCAGGGACAAAACAGATCTGTGCCCCACCTTAGTAGATTTCATCTCATGTCAGTGTCTTCTCAGGGGCCTCTGTCAATCACTCCAATGTGCCAAGCTCTTTTCAGCCCCAGGGCCTTTGTCCCCACTGTTCCCTCTGCTGGGAGTCCCCTTCTTCCTGCTTTGTGCATGGCTGAGTCCTCATCTCTAATCTCTTCACCACCCCCTCCCAAGAAGCCTTTCTCAGCCTTCTAACCAAGCCACAGCAGCCTCCCTGTTCTTTTTCTCAGTGTAGTTGTTTTGTTTCCTTTGCTCACCAGATCACAATCTGCTCATACTGATTTGCTTACTTATATTGCACGTCCCCACTGATCTCTACACCCCTCAAAGCTGATGACCGTGTTGCATATATTACTTCAAAGCATATCAGGAGATTGAATTAATGCTAAGTCTGATTTCTCTGATTGAAAGGCTCATTGACAAAGGATCACACAAACAAAGGAGTCACAAATTGGATACCTGCTATGAGAGAAGTTTACGGGGCCCACAAGGGTGCTGATGTCTGCTGTGCTTCCACGAAGGCATGCGTGGTCCTGTATAGTGGTATCTGAGTGTCCCATCCTCAGAGAAGCATCCCTCATACCTGCTCATACCTGGTCAAGGCAGGTGTCTCATAACTCCTGGAACTCTTACTTCTACAGCATTGATTATGATTATAACCATTTGTGCAATTCGTTTTCTAAAAAATAAATTGCTGTGTTGTCATCGCCCCTTGAATCTGTTTGGTTTTCTTTGCCCTCAAGTCCATGGCACAAGGCCAGCACATGGTGTGGAGCAACCCAAGGGCGTGTTCTCTACTATGCAGGTCTGTAAGTTCACTGGAGGCAGGTGCTACGTCTCATAACATCTGAGGCGTCAGGTGCTCGGCTTTAGTTCCACCATCTGTCTCTCTTGCTAGACCAAGTATCTAATATCTTAAAACATAGTTCTGGTCCATCAATATTGTCTATAAAATGAGAATATTGGTACTGCTGACTTCCTTCTGGTAGCCTTAGGATAAATAACACAAGGGCCTAGTACAGCACTCAACCCTGAGCAGGTTTCCCTGAATACTAAATATTTACTGTCATTTTCACTGTGATTTTCAACACCAAGCTCTGGGCTAGGTCATATGCAGAGTCCACACTCAGTAAATGCATTTGAGTTTTCATGATGCCTGTGTTATTGTTGTTGTTAAGTGTTTAGTGCCATCAAATGAGTTCCAATTCATAGTGACCCATATAGGGTTTCTGAGGAGTGGCTAGAAAATTTGAATCGCCAACTTTGCAATTAGCAGTCCAGTGCATATCCTATAGTGCCACACCAGGACTCTGAACGATGTCTAGAAGAATTTAAAAATTGTTGTCATTAAGTGCCATTGAGTCAGTTCTGAATCATCGCAGCCCTATTTTCTGAGAGTTTCCGAGAAGCAACTGGTGGGTTTGAACCACCAACCTTGTACGCTAACAAGCAGTCCAGTGCTTGTCTTAATGAGCCATATCAGGACTCCAATTAGGCAGGAGGGAAATAAAACAAAGCAATACAACAAAGGTGAAAAAAGAAAAGAAACCCATCATATTTATATGTTACAATCAACAGAATATACATTTTCAATGAAGGTTTTCCCCATTCAACTGGACTTAACCATGGTATCTGAATAGATAAATAAATGAATGGAAAAAGAATTAGGCAGACGGACATCTGGCTCAAAACTGCTGATTCTTCAGTTGGAATAAAGATGGCATTTGCTTTGGCTAAGTTATCCTGTAGTGACAGACAACACACAAAATATTAGGGGCTTACAACATTAAGAGTTTGTTTTTGCATTTCTGAGGCCTGTGTGGTTTAGCTCCACCCGCTTTCCTCAATCCGGATCCAGGCTGAAGCAGCAGCCTCATCTGTGACTTGCTTTTTCTGAGCATGAGGGATGAGTTCCGCAGCTCCTGCTAAAGTGTCATATGTGCTATTTCTGCTCACATCCTGATACCACACCAAGTACAATGTCAAGCCTGATATTGGGGTGGGCCAGAGTGGGGGGTTATTCTTTCCTCTTCTTCTTGTTGAACAAAGCAATGGGAAGGCATTGCATCACTGGAAACCATGAGACAACTGACCACTCTCTGGTCTTAGAACTTCTGTTGTTTTAGTGGTGTGGCTGGATGCATCTCTTTACCTCAATGTCTTTGATTCCTCATCCACCAGCCACAACCAATATCCTGGAATTTTGGGGGGGCTGTCAACTAGAAGTAGGTACAATGAGTGGCCTCTGAGGGTCTCTTGAGCTGCAGATTTGGTCTGAAGAAATATCTAGCCATAGGGAAATGCCTTTATGGGCAATTTGTTCATGCAAGCTGCTTCTAAGCCACAGTTGAAGTCAATGAACCACAATTATATGAAATTGGAGGAAAGTCCAACATAATGGCGAGTGGGAAAGGTAGATGTAGAATGCTACCAAATATAAAAACATGCAGAATCTTCTACATGAATTCTCACAGTAGCACTATTCACAATAGCCAAAATGTGGAAACAGCCCAATGTCCATCCAGTGTTGAATGGATTACTAAAATGTGCTATATCCATATTTGGCATTGTTGTTGTTGGTAAGTGCTGTTGAGTCAGTTCTGACCCATAGTGACCCTGCATAGGGTTTCTGAGGAGTAGCTGGTGAGCTTGAACTACCAACCTTGCGGTTCAAACCAACCTTGCAGTCCAATGCATTAGCCCACAGCGCCACACCAGAACTCCAATGTGACATTATTTAGCAATAAAAAGGAACTAAGTACTTATACATACTACAACATAGTTGAACCCCAAACATTATGCTAAGTAAAAGAAGCCAGACAGACCACATATAGTATGATGCCATTTATGTGAAATGTACAGCATAGGCAAATCCATAGAGATAAAAATCAGATAAGTTGTTTTCAGGGTCTGGGGTGAGGGTAAAATAGATGGCTACTTACTAATGGATATGGAATTGGAATTTCTTTTTAGGATGATGAAAACATCCCAGAGCTAGACAGAGGTGATGATTACACATTACTAGTATACTAAATGTTACTGACTTGTATACTTTAAAATGGTTGAAATCGTACATTTTATATTATGTATAGTGGAGTCCTGGTGTGGTGCTGCAGGTTAATGCACTGGACTTCAAAGTCAGTTTGAACTGCAAGGTCGGTGGTTCATGCTCACCAGCCATTTCCTTGGAAACTCTGTACAGGGTCATCATGGGTTGGAACTGACTCAACGACACTTAGCAACCTCAATGGCATATTTTAGTACTAGGCACTGGAGAAGACCCAGCGTGATTCCTGGCCAGCACAGCTGATGTGAAGCCAGCATCCATCTGTCAGCACTAACTTGTGTGTTGCTATGATGCTAAACAGCTTTTAGTGGAGTTTTCAGACCAAGATGGACTAAGAAGAAAGACCTGGTGGTCTGTTTCCAAAGATCAGTCAATGAAAACCTATGATCACTCTGATCTACAGCAGATGATGGGGGTGGGGCTGTCCTAGATTGAGTTTTGTTTCGTCATACTTGGGGTCACCATGAGATGGGGATGATTCAATGACAGCTAAGAAGAAAGATTTTATCCCAATTTTTAAAATGCAGAAATACATATACAACCATCCCTCACTTAGTAACATGGTTAGATTCCAAACAGCAGGCCATTATGCAAAAATTGGTGTTATGTGAAAATGGAGGATGACCGAATCAGATAAAAAAATGAAGGATGACTAGTAATTGTATAACTGCCAAACCACTGAGAATCTGGTCCAGTCAAATTGACAGACACATTTAACCATCATAGCCAACATTCTCCTTGCCTTGCACTTTGGCATTTGTTATGGCTAGATGTGCATAGGTAATGCACAGAATAGTCAGACTGTAGATTTTTTACTGTTGTCCTAAATGTGAAATGTCAGATGAGATGATAGTGGATAACTGAGGAGTAGGTGTATATGTAGTATGTGTGGAGTCGTGTACTGCATACTGTCCATTTGGACAACATTTGGCCATACATATGAGGGGACTTCAAAAATTTCATGGAAAAAGCTCATTATCTTTCAATTCAATTTTTCTATGAAATTTTTGAAGCCTCCTCATATGTCCACAGTCTCATAAGGTTATAATGGAGTTCAGAAATTCTTGTTGGAAAATGGGATGCATATAGCACATGAAGCTAATGTTTCTTGCATGCAATGCAATTGTACTACCCAGTGTATAGTGGTGCAGTATATATATAACATAAACTACATATGTCCTGATGTGAGGTTGTAGGATAAGCACTGGACTTCTAACTGCAAGGTCAATGGTTCAAACCCACCAGCTGCTCCTTGGAAACAATAGGCAAAGTTGCTATGAGTCTGTACTTAGCAACAACAACAATATATATGTCTTGATCTACCACTCGTCTGCAAGTTGGTCATACTGTGGTGACTTGCATGTTGCTGTGATGCTGGGAGCTATGCTACTGGTATTTTAAATACCAGTAGGGTCACCCATGGTGGATAGGTTTCAACGGAGCTTCCAGACTAAGACAGATTAAGAAGACGGAGAGGTGGACAACTTCTGAATGGTTAGCCACTAAAATCCTTATGAAAAGCAGCAGAACAAAAATAAAAGAGCTGAATAAAAAATTTCAAAGGGCAGTTCGGGAAGACAAAGTCAAGTATTTTAATAAAATATGCAAAGATCTGGAGTCAGCATTTCTCAAGCTGAACTAAAGAAGAAAATCAAACCTTGACTTGCAATATTGAAGGATTCTATGGGCAAAATATTGAATGATACAGAAAACATATCAAGAAGAGGGAAAGAATACATAGAGTCACTATACCAAAAGAAATGGTCAGTGTTCAACTATTTTTAAGAGGTAGCATATGATCAAGAATCAATGGTACTGAAGGAAGAAGGCCAAGCTGCACTGAAGGCACTGGCACAAAACAAGGCCCCAGGAATTGATAAAATACAAATTGAAATCTTCCAACAAACGGATGAAACACTGGAGGCACTTGCTCATCTATGTCAAGAAATTTGGAAGATAGCTACCTGGCCACCCGATTGGAAGAGATTCATATATATGCCCATTCCAAAGAGAAGTGTACCAACGGGATGTAGAAATCATTTAACAGTATCATTAATATCACATACAAGTGAAACTTTATTGAAGTTAATTAAAAAACAGCTGCTACAGTACATTGACAGGAAACTGTCAGAAATTCAAGCCTGATTCAGAAGAGAATGTGAAATAAGGGATATATCATTGCTGACATCAGATGGATCTTGGCTGAAAGCAGAGAATGCCAGAAAGATGTTTACCCATACTTTATTGAATATGCAAAGGCTTTTGACTGTGTGAATCATGACAAACTATGGATAACATTGTGAAGAGTAGGTATGTCAGAACTCTTAATTGTGCTCATGAGGAACCTGCACATAGGCCAAGAGGCATTTGTTTGAATAGGACAAGGGGATACTGAATGGTTTAAAGTCAGGAAATGTGTGCTTCAGGGTTGTAACATTTCACCATACTTATTCAATCTGTAAACTGAGCAAATAATCCAAGAAAACGGATTATATGAAGAAGAGTGTGTTGTTGGAGAAGAATGTTAAAAGTATCATGGACTTCCAGAAGCACAAACAGGTCAGTGTTGGAAGACGTGCAGCTGGAATGCTCCTTGGAAACCAGGATGGTGAGACTTCATCTCTAATACCTTGGACATGTTTTCAGGAGTGACAAGTCCCTGGAGAAGGACATCATACTTGGTAAAATGGAGGGTCAACAAAAGAGAGGAAGACCACCAAAGAGATGGATTGAGCAGCAATGGGCTCAAATGTTGCTACAACGGTGAGGATGGCTTAAGATCGGACTGTGTTTCATTCTGTTGTGCGAAGGGTTGCCTTGAGTTGGAACTGACTGGACACCACCTAACAAAACAACAACAGATATGTCTGGCTTATGTATGTACTGTACTGTACTTCCTATCTAAAATGTTTACCAGCTAACAGTGTATGCTTAGACTCATAGGCAGCAACATCCAAAATTCTGTATCCTGCTTCTCTTGAGTGTTGTAGCACTATCTCTGGATTTAATTTTCTTTAGAAAATATTACCATGAATTACATCATGACTCCCAAATATAGCAAAACCAGTGGTAGTAATAGTAGTGGCATGAGACAAAGGAAAAGTATGGAATATGGAAATACGGAAGTGAAACAATAGGTTATTAAACAAAACAAAGGTGGAAAATTGTGATTTATACAAGTTGCATTCAACAATCATAATTATCCTCAAAAGCAAAGAAAATAAAAATCTCCAAGCTATTAAAGAACTGGTTACCTGGAAGAGACAAGGCTAATGAAAACATGAGAGAGGATCTGTATTGAATTTGGAAAAACTATAAATGCTGTGTATTGAGGACTAAGCCCCAAAGTGAATCCCTCTCAGCTCAGTTGATGAATGTTGTAAAGGCATGAAGCTTGTTAGAGATATTTAAAGAAAAAATCAGGGCCAGGTTACAACATGGTGTTCACACAACTTCCAAATCACATCATGTCCTATTGAATCACGGATGCTAAGCGACACATGAATGCCTATGCATATACACACTGTTGTTACTAAGTGCTGTCGAGTGGGTTCCGACTCATGTGCACTGTATAAAAACTCAAGTGGGAATTATATGCTCCAATATTGAGATTATGTGCACCAATGTAAGGATAGTGGTTATCTCCAGAGAGATAGGGAAATCATTTCTGTTGTATCTGCAACACTTATTTCTTTCAGACACCCTGGAGCTTATATGGCAAAATGGTAATGCTTATTAAACCTGGTTTAGGATGTGAATGTTTATTGTTTAATTCCCTGATTTCTTCTGAATGTTTGAAATATATCCAAATTAAAAGAAAAGAAGGCCCAGCAGCTTTCTGAGCAGCTAGAGGTAGGAACAGTCTTCTGCCTCAGCTGCACTCTGGGAGCTGATGATTTAGGGAATGGGGAAACATTAGATTTCATTGTGTTTTTGCTTGGCTGCATCCCATTATTTTAGATTCTATTGAAATTAATGTTGCAGGGACCTTATTTTTTCCATGTAGACAGAGACTGACTCTGATCAATGAATCCCATCTTCCGGAGGCATAGTGATGGGCTGGGGGTGTTCATCTCAGATAATTGCTTTTTTTTCTCTTTGTTTGGCAGAAGACAGAATTTTCTTTTCAGGCCCTAACTTATTTAGAGATAAGGTCGTAAACTTGTTTTCTCAGTTTGTGATTTTAAAAATGAGTTATTCCATCATCATTATGAGCAATTCTCCAATCTATAGAATCTCTCAGAGATGATGAAGTGTGAGAGGGAGGAAACGCGGCACTAATTTGAGATGTTACCGATTATGTCGCTGAACAAACAAATTCTGAGATCGTGTCTGGAGATGAGGCAGGAGATGGTTGTGAGTTGTTTATCTTCAGTAAGATTTAATACCTTTCTGGATCCTGTTATTTTCTCTGCAAATCAAAATGGTTTTTCTGCTTGTTTCAGAAGCACCTAGGGAATCAAGTCAATAATAATAAAAGCAATGCCACGTGAGTTGCCATTGTTCAAACATTTCTTATAGTCCTGTTGTGCAAAAAGTCCACTTTTTATACATAAGGAAACTGATGTATTGTATGGGACCAAGATTTACCCAAGTTCCCATAGTCTGCTTTCTTTTTCAGTGCCAAATTTCTACATAGTCTATCCATGCTCATCTCCCTCATTCACCAATCAGGGCTTCAAATATCTTTTGTATGTTTCTAGAAAGACAAACTTTTTTTTCCCAAGAAAGAAGATTCACATTGATAAGAATGTATTCGTTTCCTGGTGCTGCTGTATGTAACAAAGTGCTACAAATTGTGTGGGTTTACACAACAGAAGTGGATTGTTTCACAGTTCTGGAGGCTAGAAACTTGAATTCAGTGCCCCCGTTCTCTCAGAAGTCTCTTGGGGAAGATTCTTTCTTGTCTCTCTCAGCCTCTGGTAGGCCCAGATGTTCTTTGGCGTCTCCATGTGGTTCAGCTTGCTAGTCTGCATCTCCTATTCTCTTTTATAAGTATACCACCCAAACGGAATAGGACTCACCTTACTTATGGTGACTGATACCATCTTCAAAAATCTTTTTTTCTAAACCAGGTCATATTTGGAGGTACTGGAGTCAGGACATCAGCATATAGTTTGCTTTTTTTTAAAAAAGCAAACTATATGCTGATGTGAATTGAGTGATAGTTTACATGGTAGAACATTGGTTTTGTACTCAACCAATCATATTTTGTTTCATTGCAATGATTACAATCCCCTCCATGCACCATCGGTTAACAGTATTTACCTCTCTTTTCTCTTTTTTTCTTTTTCTTTGATGTACATAAAAACATGCAGGAATATATAATTGTTTAAACAACCAAAGGGCACATTTTGCAAGTCAGTCTTTTCGTCACCAGCACACAGCCTTTCTTTTCCCACAAGTCTAGAGTTTTCAGCTGTTCTATCTCTTCATCAGCACATCATTTTGTTAACACAATTCTACCCAGAACAAGAACTCTTGCCTCCCAAATTCCAGGTCACAGCAATTTTCTTGGCATTACTTGCTTCCACTGCCTTTGCCTGCACCAGAAATGATGTCAGACCAGCAATTAGCCCAACAGGACTTTTGATGTTCCCTGGCATTTTCACTATTGTCAGGAAGGTGGCATTTAGAGTGGGTTTGGTCCCTTCAAGACCAGGGCCCACTAAAAGTCTTTGCATATGGTTTGAAATGCATGCAGTAGTAATGACCCAGGCCCTTTTCTGTTGATACATAGGGTCCTGGTACTCTGTACTGACTTGCCCACACTCTAGTGGGCCCTGGGTAAGGGAGAAAGTCAAGAAGGTAGCAGTTTTAATGATTATATATTTTTTCCTGTGCCTTCCTGCCTGCCTGCCTACCATCCCTACCCCTCACTTTGCCTTTCAACCCTCAATTTACAGCCTCTAGACCATGATTTCCATGACTCTGTTCCTCTTTCAGCCCTATTAGCATGGATTTTACAGGTTGGTGAAGCACTTTCTATTGACTGCTCTATTTTTCTTTTGAATATTACCACCTAATTAGGACCTACCTTTCACCCACCAAAAAGTCTGTATTACCTTTTGTTAATACTTCGGGTCCACATCCTTCATCTGCAATTCTGGAATCTATGAAACTTTATAAACTAAAAGTTCTGCTGAGAAAGTTCCCTGCCCCCTCATTATTTTTCTTTCTTCCTCCTAACCTCACTTGAACTGATATGAGGCTATTTGTATTCTTTATCCCACTAATGAATGATTATGCTTCTGTTTTGCTGCAGATATTAATGTATTTCACATGGGATGCTGCCCTAGACTGCTAGGCATGACACCCAATATAATTAATGTAAGCAATGCACAATTTTTCTAACTTTGGGGAGATTCTGATTTCCAAAATCCATCACATGCTAAGGATCTGGATAAGGGATTGAGGACCTGCATAATGTACCACAGATTGCTGGTATTCTTGCTACCGAGTGTTTGAGAGACTTTAACTCTATACTTATTATATAAAGTATCACTTCTAAACATTCTCATCTTCCTTTGGGATTATTTCCTTGAGATGAATGCCTCATGCAGTAAGGACAGGAGCATTTTGTAGATTTTGTGCCAAATTGCAGCCCATGAGCTGTATGATCTGTGAATATTGTCCACACCTGGTCACTATCTCCCTGCTTCAGAGAGGGGGGATATGTATATAGACACTGTCCTACTCAGGTGAGGCTATGAGAGTCAGCAGGATGCAGGACTCTATGCAAATGATCAGTTACCCTGTGCATGCCTGCTTGGATTTCCTGGGTGCAATATAGTCTCCCCAATCTTGTTGGATGGCCAACATCTAGTCAATTGACTTGCTTTTTAAGGGGCAGAGGGGAGATATAGTGACAGAGGTCTTTGTTGCTTCATAGGATTTCAAAGCATAGCAAAGACCTTCTGAAAGTGGTTCCAAGGATGAAGGTCAGAAAGATTCATCCATCCATCCATCCTTCAAGGAATATTTATTAAAGATCTAGGGCTAAGTATCACGACAAAAATAAAGCTAGGTGATGGGATTAAGGGGGCGCTAAGTTTGCATGCTGCTCCTTGGAAATCCTATACAGGGTTGCTATGGGACGGAACCAACTCGACAGCACTTCACAACAACAAGAAGTTTGGGCAGGGTGGTCAAAAAAAAAAATCACTTTGAGGTGATACTTGATACAAGACCTAGTGACAAGATGAAAGTGGTCATGCAATGAGTTGGTGGGGTGGGGGAGGTAGGGGAGAACCTCCAGATAAGGAATAGTAAGCAGAAAAGCCCTGAGATGGGGAGAAGCTGTCAGTTTGAAGGAAGGCATGGAGTCTTCTAGTTGTTGGCAAGGGAAAATGAAAAAAAATAAATGGGACTAATGCTGTTAGAGGATCCTGGTGTGACAGAAGTTGTTGTTGTTTTTGTTAAGTGTCATTGAGTTGGTTTCAACCCATTGCGACCCTGTATAGGGTTTCCAAGGAGCAGCTGGTGAGCTTGAACCGCTGACCTTACAGTTCAAACAGCTTTGCAGTCTGGCACATTAACCCAGAAGAGCAAGCAGAAAAAAGGATAAAAAATTCTGAAGAAAGTCTAAAATTCATGTGGAACAAAGTGAAGAGTAATAACCTGAGGAGAACTGGAATTCCAGAACAGGAAGAAGATGACCACAGAGGAGACAGCTGAAGAGCTGCTGAAAGAAAATTTCCCTAACATCGTGAAAAATGAAAATATAAGCATTCAAGAAGCTCAATGAAACCCATGAAGGATAGACCCAAAAAGAAAATAAATAAGACATATAATCATCAAGCTCTCCAAAATCAAAGATGAGAAGAGAATACTGAAAGCAGCTAGGGAAAGGAGAACTGCTACAAAGGCAAGGAAATCAGATTAAACCCTGATCTCTCAGCAAAAACCACGCAGGCAAGATGGCATTGGGGAGACATACATAAAACCTTGAAATAAAAATCTGCCAACTAAGAGTTGTTTACCCAGCAAAGCTGTCAATCAAATACAAGGATATAATAAAAAAATTCCAGGATAAACAGAAGCTAAGGGACTTTGTCAAAGCCAACCCAGCACTTCAAAACATCTTAAAGTGAGTTCTTTGGACTGAGAACCAACAAGAAAAGACAACAACCAGAGATTGACATACGTGTCAAGACTACCTGGAACTCAATCCACAGATGGAAGAGTACAGAACAGAAAATTACAAGAGCATATTCAGAGGATCTGGGAGGTCAGCCTATGAACAAACCAATTACAGTGTGGAACGATGTGGATGTGGTGCCATTGTCCTCTCCCCGCCCGTCCTAAGCCTCTTCAGACAAGGGAGGACATTGGGATTGAATGGGATGGCTTTTCTTGCTCTTTCTGTGGGGCTTTATCATCCCCTCCTGTTGCTACTGGTGCATGATGGGGGCAAGGTAAGGGGAGGGGCCTCCTGTGACCTTGAGCAGTCATCCCTCCCTTGTCCTCTGGGTGGCAGGCCTTGCCTCCGTGATGTGGTAGCAAGGCCATCCAACCAACCACACTGTGCTTCTTTCCCCGGGGTTTCATGAGTGCATCTTGGCTGGCCCTTTGGATGTGCCCCCTGGAGCGCTCCACATTGTCCCACATGAGCCTGAGGCCGAGGTGGTGCCCTGTTCCCAGTCATGCCCTTCCCGTCACTGCTGCCCCGCTGCAGGACATTGTGGCGGGGAGGGGGCGGAGCCAAAGACAATGGAGTCGGTAGTCAAAAGAAAATCTCCTTTGGGCATCCCTCGCGGATAGGGTGCCCACTCTGCAGTGTGCCTGTGTACTTTGGGAAGCTGTCATTTCGCCTGAGGAGGGAGGAGGCCGCGAGTGGTTTCCAGTACGTTGGTGTGTCCAGTGAAGTTGCCCTGGGGCATTCCCAGTCGCATAGCCCTGGAGGCCGCCCCTAACACTTAGGCGGTGGGGTGAAACAGTTGGGCCTCGTTTTGGGGAGATCTTAATCGCGTGTGGTTGTGTGCATTTCTTTTTTTCTTCTCAAATCTGAATCAGGCCTTGAGAAAGGAAGCAAATAAAAGAACCAGATAAAAACTTCTACTTGCCACGTGTCCCCCGTTGAGGCCCTCTCCGGAGCTTAATCTGGCCTTGAGGTAGTAGTGAGAAGGAGAGAGAGGGAAAACAAACAAAAAACCAGGTGTGACCTTCGGGGGACCTTTGGGTGATCCGCTGCGGTTCCTTTCATTATCGTGACTTCCGCAGAAGTGCTGGTGACGCGGTAACCTCTGGCCCCAGCCTCCGATGCTCCCGTTGCTTCACCCCCAAAACTGTCCTGGGTCTGGTTCCCGATGAGGGAGCGAATGGGTGTGTTGGGGGTGGCCCATCCTCGGTCCGCGGTGAGAAAGGCCTTGCTTTAGCCATCTGTGTGGAAAAAAAAAAAAAAAATTACAATGTGAAAGAAGGAAAAAACATAGGAAAAACAAAGGAACAGAGATCCAGGTGATGAGGTCAAGTAGATTGCAGGATAAAATAGACTGTTTTTAAATGGAGGAAAACAGTTAATAGAATATGTTGTTGTTGTTAAGTGCCATCAAATCGGTTCCAACCCATAGCGACCCTGTATAGGGTTTCCGAGAAGCAGCTGGTGAGCTTGAACCATCGACTTTGCAGTTCAAATGGCTTCGCAGTCTGGCGCATAGGGTAACCTCAAAGAAAATCAATACTTCACAACATATCAAGGTAATAAACCTCAGAAACTCTGTACAGGGTCGCTATGAGTCAGAACCAACTCCACGGCACATAACAACAACAACAATGAGGATATGGAGTCCTAATGTGTTGTGGTGGGTTAATGTTTTAGACTGCAAGGTCGCTTTCAACTGCAAGGTTGGTGGTTCTGATAGCATGGATCTGCCTACCTAAACAAAATGGAGTTGGTTACTCATTAGGTCTTGATAAATGAAGACCCTGCAAATGGGGAAGTTAGTTTAAAAATTAGCGGAGATGACTTCATAGTCCTACAAGGAGAACAGGATGTGCTTAAGCCCACCAAGATAGTTGTCTCAGGAAGCAAGCAACTTGGATCCTAAAAGGTAGAATGTTTGAGAAGGATTATTTATTGCCTGATTATTTCTATTTCCCTAAAAGTAGAATGTTTGAAGAAGTTTATTGCTTTATTGTTTCTTTTTCCAAAAATGCTATCTTGGTGTTAAAATACATTAAGTGTACGTCCAGGTTTAACTTACCATTTAAAATATGCCCGCTCTTCATAATGGGCAGGAGGCTAATCTCTCCGTCCCCCAGACTGCTGGCTTTCTGTTAATAAAGCTCGGATTGGATCTCTCCCCATCTCTGTGACTGACTACAATGATAGGTGGCAAGCCCTTGTTTCAGTTTGGCTCCTTGGGAACCCTATACAGGGTTGCTGTGAGTTGGAAGCGACTCAACAACACTTAACAACAACAACAAATAAGGATACATCTCCATTTACAGTGAAAGAAACTGTGACTCAGCAAAAGTAACTAATTTGCTTAAAGTCACGCAACAGACCAGAGAATCAGTCTAGAGTCCATATATACTTTTTTGTGTGGTGCTGGAGGGTTACAAGGGGTTGTCTCCTCCTGCCGTGATACCTGTTGCTTGGGTTGGCAGCTGTTTTAGTTGAAGAGCCTATCACCACCACTCACCAGTTGATGTCAAGTTGACTTCAACTCATGGAGGCCCTATGTATGTCAGAGTAGAGTTTTCAATGACTGTGATTGTTCAGAAGCAGATAGTCGGGTCTGGGTCTTTCCTCTGAGCTGTGTCTGAGTGCACTCAAATTGCCAACCTTTAGTTAGCAGGCGAGTGCATTAACTGCACCACCCAGAGACTCTGAGGGCTCTCAGACAGGGTGAAGTCTGCTTTGCTTTTCAGCCTCTGGACCATTCTGTCTTCATGGACATCTCTCTCTGGGAGAGACTGGTGTCTGGAATAAAGAGTCGTTCTCTAGTTCAAGATGAAATCAAGCATTCTGTAGTCTCTTCTTTTAGAATGGTTCAGTTGTTTTTGAGAGTGTTTTATTTCCAGTTTCCAAGAAGTTGCCATCGTTATAGCTTGATTTGTTGGTGTCAAAAATCAAAACATGAACATGGTAAATTCTAAAGAGAAGTAACATGGATTTTCCTTAGTCTAACTGGGTGGGGAAATGACCCATTCTTGGGTGGTGGTCAGCTGAGGAGCTAGCTGTTGCTGGCAGCATGGCTGAGCTGTGCTAAGGGGTCAGGGGTATGTGGAGCCTGACTCTGAGCTGTGAGGATTTGCCAGTGTTCGTATCATGTCAAGAGAATGAAGTGCACACAGCCCTGGATCGGGGTGGAGGGACTGGCATCTAATCCTAGTTCTCACAGCTGTTCTTGACACGGCCTCTGGCAAGTCACTCCCTCTTGGACCTTTAGTTGTTCCACCTGCAAATGAGGTGCGGATGTTTGGCTACATGGTCTCCAGAATTCCATAAATTCTAATTAATGTAGTCTTATAGACTTTTTTTTTTTTTTAAGAGGGGAAAGCAGTGGGATGTAGGTTTAATTCCTAGTCAATGCAGCACATACACAAACACCACCAATCTGTCGGGGGAGACTTGCCTGTTGCTATGATGTTGAACAGGTTTCAGCAGAGTTTCCAGACTAAGAGAGATTAGCCAATGGAAATCCTAAAGATCACAACAGTTGAATTTCATTGCACCTAAACGGGCTGCGAACCTTAAGGTCAGCGGTTCGAAACTACCAGCCGCTCCGCGGGAGAAAGATGAGGCTTTCTACTCCCGTAAGGATTTACACCCTC
>NW_006408599.1:11601127-11618479 GCF_000296735.1 Chrysochloris asiatica | reverse complement strand
CTCCTTGGAAACCCTATACAGGGTTGCTATGGGTCAGAAGCTCTGGTAGTGCAGTGGTTACAAATCAGGCTGTGAACCCGCATGGTCAGCAGTTCAAAACTACCAGCTGGTCCGCGGGAGAAACAGGAGGCTTTCTGCTCCAGTAAAGATTTACAGCCTCGGAAACCCTGTACAGGGTTGCTATGAGTACAGGCTCACTATGAGTCGGAACCAACTTTACAGCACATAACCACCACCACCATGGGCCAGCACTCCACAGCACTTAATAACAACAAAGTAGCTAAGTCCCGGACTGATAAAAGCACCTTTGGAACCCATTCCATTTGTATCCAACAGAGGGCGATATGTCTCATGTTTTGACCTCATCTCTAGACTGATTTGGAGAGCTAACCCCTATTTTAAGTGCCCTGAGAAGCAAAAGACAAACCAGTATCTGACTGCTAGGGAGGTACACATGAATAGAAACAAAATTTATCCCTTGGATCTACAGGAGACAAAGGGTCTTCACATCTGTTGTCTCTTGGGTCTCACGTCAGTTCCCCTGGTCAGATGCTCATTTCTCATTTCACAAGCCAGGGAAACAAGACCCAGAAATAAAGGGACTTTCCCAGGACTAGGTGGGTGGTCAGTGGTGAATCAAGATTTATCTCGGCATCCCAGATTTATCTCAGCATCCCAGATTTATCTCTTGATGTCTTTTCCACCATGAGTTATGGCATGGGCTGTCACCAACCCTAGAGATGCCAGTGACTATGGGGGCTTCTCTAGGAAGACCCACCACTGCTATGACTCTTGGTACTTATGATGTTTGGGGCTGAGTGTCACTATGAAAGCTAATGTTGACTGAGTACCTACTATGTTATGAGAGGTTGAAAAACACCCAGCCCCCAAGATTTCAGACTCCAATCACTGAAACCTGTGAATATTACCTTAAATGGCAAAGTCTTTGCAGATGTGATTAAGTTAGGATCTTGAGCTGGGGAGATTATTCTTGATTATCAAGGTGTGTCCAAATGGAAACCTGTGTATTTTTATAAGAAGGAGGCTGAGGGAGGCTTGATACACATAGAGAGGAAACGTCATGTGAAGATGGAACAGTGAGAGATTAGAGGATGCTGGCCTTGAAGACTGGAACAATGTCTTCAGCCATCAGAATCTGGTAGAGACAAGGAAGACATTCTTCCTTAAAGTCTCTGCAGTGAGCACAGCTTTGCTGACCCCTTGATTTTGGCCCAGATAATGGTTTTGGACTTCTGCACAATACATTACTGTTGTTTTAAGCCACCAAGTTTGTGGTCATTTGTTATAGTATCTACAGGCAGGAAACAAATACCTATATTGAACATAGACATTGAAAATCAGTATGACAGCCTGTGGGGTAGGTACAGTTATCCTCTATTTATAAGGAAGGAAAGGTTAATTAAAGGTGTCTCTGACTTCAAAGTCTGGGCTGGAGCTAGCCTTCAGTTCTTAAAAAGGGTGATTTCTGGAGAACAGGGACTTTCCTGGTAATTCTTGCTTAATTTGGTCTGGAACTTTTTATTGTGATTTAGTGAAAGTTTACAGAGCAAATTAGTTTCTCATTCAACAATTTATATATATTCTGTTTTATGACATTATTTGCAACCCCTTCAATGCAATGGAAGTCTTCCCACTTCCTCTGTGGGTTCCCATTTCCATTTGGCCACCTTTCCTGCCCTTTTCTGCCTTCTGAATTTGGGCGTGGCTGGCAAATACTGTCCCTTTGGTCTCCTATAGTCGATTGTTCTGCAGAGCATGTTCTTTGTGGTGTTATTGTTTATTTTATAAGCATGTATATTGTTTGGCTGAAAGGTAACCTCCGGAACTGTTTTCATTTCCAGATTTAGGGAACGTTTAAGGACCATTGTCTTAAGGGTTCTATCAGTTGCTATGAGACCAATAAGTCTGGTCTTTTTTATGGTTTCTTGACCTTTATAATTAGTGTATCTTTTAGCAATGTGATGGGGGAGTGAAGAAAGGGATATTAAATCCTCATCACTAGTTATTTTATCCTTTTGTACCTGGAGTCCTGGTTGGTATAAATTGTGTCAACACGTTTGACTTCTAACTAGGAGATTGGAAGCTTGAGCCCACCAGATAGGCCTCAGAAGAAAAGCCTGGTGACTTACTATGAAACAACCATATGTTGAAAATCTTATGGAGAATAGTTAGTTCTATTTTGATACACATGGGGTTGCTATGAATCAGAGTCTCCTTGATACCAACTGGTAGTGAAAGTGGTGTCTGGTTTGCCTGACAAATAAGAATAATCCCAAAGGAAGAGACTCTTTCCTATTGGACATTCTGTGGGAATTAATTGGCTTTTCCCCACTTCAAATAAAAGATATAGGCTATGGGAGAGGCTGTGACAGAGACTCATCCAATCCTATTAGTTTATACATCAGAAAACTGAAGCCCATAGTAGGAAATTATTTGTTCAAAATCATCTAGTAAGTTAGGGGCTCTTATGCATTCCACAGTGTTTCTCTGCTATTCATAGAGTTTTATGGATTATCTTGAATTGTGGTGTTGGAGGAGAATACTAAAAGTGCCACGGACTGCCAAAAGAACCAATAGATCTGTTTTGGAAGAAGTGAAGCCAGAGTGCTCCTTGGAGGCCAAGATGGCTAAACTTCGTCTCTCATACTTTGGACATATTGTCAGGAGGGAACAGTTGCTGGAGAAGGATATCATGCTTGGTAAGATGGAGGGTCGGAGAAAAAGAGGAAGACTCCCAACGAGATGGATCAGCCAGGTGGCATTATTGATGGTGTCAAGTGTGGCAGCAGTAGTGAGGTTGGCCCAGGATCGCATATTGTTTCGTTCTGCTGTGCATGAGGTTGCTATGAGTCGGTTCCGACTCGGTGGCACCTGACAACAACAACAATATGCATTCCACAAATGTTTAATGCGTGTCAACTCTATGTCAGGCCTAGATACAGGATAGGGCAGACAGTCTTTCTGTTGCTGTGGAGACTTATGTAAGCAGAGATTTATGTAAACTTGCCTCCATCTCTAGTTTTCTAACCTTAATTTCCAGAGCAAAAAAATACTGGTAGTTCTTTTTCTCTTTATTTATTTATTTAAATGAAGAATATAGAAGAAAAAATTACCCCATGGCAGATAAAGGGAAAAACCAAAACCAACCAAACAAATTGTTATGAAAAAGTACAAATACTATCCATACAATAGTATGTTATTGAACTATAAAGAGGAATGACATGGGAACTTCCAGCAACGTGGCGGACTAGGCAGGCATGATACATGGACCTTCTACAGCAAAGATGTGGGAGACCAAAGGAAACAGACACAGATGGAAATCCTGGAAACCAGAACTTCAGAGGAAAGATTAGAGAAGTGAACTGAGGGCTTGCTGCGAAGAGAAGTTGAGCAGAGATGGCTAGAGAGGGAGACTGACTGGCAAATGGCTGGCTAGATGCAGTGTGACTGTTTTGAATTTTGTGAGCACCTTTGGCAACAAAGCAGATTCACACAGGCAACAGGAAAGGTGTGATCCCTTCTTTTCCTCCATGACCCCCTGGTGAACAGAGGTATGGCCAGTTCCCACACTTGTCCAATCCCAGCATAGACCTGCTCTCTGAGGGTTCAGAGCTGCGTGGTTGTGAGCCATGCCAATGTAAGGCAGTGGCCGGCTGCACTGCTTAGGTCCCTAAACTGAGGTGCACAAATGGTGAACAGAGAATGACACATTTGCTTTTATTAACTACACCCACAGTACACAGTTGGTGAGAGCCTAAGAACACATTAACATACAGTCAGCAATTAAATACAAATACAAAAACACTACAATGTCCTGAAGACAACAGACAATTTTAGCTCACACTGAGAAACAAGAAAGAATGGTGCAAACAAATAACAACAATGCAGAGCCAGAAAATGATTCTGAGGAAGAAAAGGTAATGGAACTACTAGGAAAAAATTTCAAAAGAATAATATTTAGATACCTTCAAAGGCTTGACAGAAAGACCAAGAAGTACTTAGAAAAAATTCTAGAAGCATTCAGGAAAACACTACAAGTACAAACAGACAAAATAAATGCAAAATTTGAAACAATACAAAACCTGCAATTAGAAATCCAGAAGATTAATACTAAGATTTCAGAAATGGACAATATATTAAAAGGACAAAGGAGTAGATTCATAGTTTGAAGATCAATTTCTCAGTACTAGTATGCAAGAAGAACAATCAGAAAAAAGGATGAAAAAATCCAAAGAAAGCCTAAGAGTTATCAGGACACCATGAAGCGGAATAACTTATGGGTGATTAGAATTCCAGAGTAAGAAGAGAGAGAGAAAAACACACACAAAACCAAAAATCACAGAGAAAATTATCAAAGAGTTGTTGGAAAAAATTTTTTCCTAACATCAGGAAAGACAAAATGATATGACAAACTGAACAATCCCCAATCTTTTGGATCCCCAAAGAAAATCACCAAGACATGTCATAATCAGATTTTCTAAAACCCAAACAAAGAAAGAATCCTGAGAGCAGCTCAGGAAATAGGAAAAGTTACCTATACAGGCGAACCAAGAAGACTAAGCTCTGATTCCTCAGCAGAAACCATGCAAGCAAGATGACAATGGGTTGTCATATACAAAACAATTAAAGAAAAAAACTGTCAACCAAGAATCATAAACCCAGCAATGCTGTCCCTCAAAGAAGGCAAAATTAGAACATTTCCAGATAAGCAGAAATTAAAGGAATTTGTAAAAATTAGATCAACTTTACCATAATACTGAACAGTGTTCTTTGAGTGAGAACCAACAATAGCAGACATTGCCTTGAGCTTAATATACATGACACCACAGCCCAGAACTCAATCCAGGTATTTTGTTGTTAATTGCCGTCAAGTCATTTCTGACTCATAGCGACTGTGGATAGGGCTTCCAAGGAGTGACTGGTAAGTTTGAACTGCTGACCTTCAGTTCAAATGGACCTTAAGAGCCAGGTGCATTATCCTGTAGCATATTTAACGTTAAACAAATCTGCAAGACTGAAAATAGGGAAATAGAGATACTAATTTACAATGAAGTCAATTATAAAGTAAAAAGAGGGAATAATGTAGATACAGAACTTCCAAATAATGAAGTTGAGGAGATTTCAAGATAAAACACACTGTTTTAAAAATTAATAATGGGTAACCTCAATGAAAATGAATACATCTTCCTATCAATATAAAAAAGAGGAAAATCAGAAACATTTAGTAAACATGGATGCAACAGAAATGAAAATGAAAATGAAATCCACAGTGAACTCAGTTCAGAAAATTATGTGGAACAATGAAACCAGCCGCACCACAAAAAGACAGAGCAAAATGACAGAAGTCGTGCCTATCAATAGTTACACTGAATTTAAACGGACCAAGTGCACCAGTCAAGTGTCAAAGAGTAGCAAGAGATATATCTTACACATAAAGATAGAAAAAAAAAAAAAAAAAAAAGATGGAAATCAAAGGATAAAAAAATATTTCAAGCTAATAGCAATCAAAAGTGAGAAGGAGTGGCACTTTCAATCTATGATAAAATAGACTTTTAGGCAGAAACCAACATAAGAGACAAAGAAGGACATTATATCACGATTAAAGGATTAATTGAACAAAAAGACATAACCATAACAAATATCTATGCCTCCAATTGAAAGAGCCACAATATACATAAATCAAACTCTAATAGATCTGAAGAAAGAAATAGACAACTCTACGATAACAGTAGGCAATTTTAATACATCACTTTTGATGAAGGACAGAACAACTAAAAACTCAACAAAGACACAGAAGAACTAAACAACACAATCAACCAAGTTGACCTCATAGATATATACAGAGCACTCAACCCAACAACAGCACAGTATATATTCTTTTCCAGTGCATATGGAACAATCTCCAGAATAAACCAGATGTTAGACCACAAAGCAAACCTCAATACATTAAAAAGCATCAAAATATTACAGAGCAGCAGAGGAAAAGAAATAATAAAGTTTAGAGCATAAATAAATTAAATAGAAAACAGAAAAACAATAGAAAGAATTAACAAGACAAGAAGTTGGTTCTTTGAAATGATTAATAAAATTGACAAACCCCTGGAAAATCTAACAATAGAAATAGAACCAATGGGGGAAAAAAAGAATAATAATGAAATACTATGAAGAATTGTACTAAATAACTTTGAAAATCTAAAAGAAATGAACAAATTTCTGGACACTCACAACCTACCTAAACTAACACGCATTGAAGTAGAATACTTGAACAAGTCTGTAACAAGGAGAAAAAATGATGAAGTGATTTAAAAACTCCCAACTTAAAAAAGTCCAGCCCCAGATGGTTTTATTGGCGAATAATACCAAACATTCAGAGAGTTGTTGACACAAATTTTACTCAAATTATTCCAGAATATAGAAAAGAATAGAAAACTCCCAAATTCATTTTATGAAGCAAACATAACTCTGATACCCAAACCAGGTAAAGATATCACTAAAAAAGAAAATCATAGACCAGTATCCCTCATGAACATGTTGTTATTGTTGTTGTTAAGTGCCATTGAGTCGGTTCCGACCCATAGCAACCCTGTATAGGGTTTCCAAGGAGTGGCTGGTGAGCTTGAACTGCCAACCTTACAGTTCAAGCAGATTTTGCAGTCCAGTGCATTAACCCACAGCGTCACACCAGGACTCCCTCATGAACATAAATGCAAAAGTTCTCAACAAAATCCTAGATTATAGACTCCAACAATATATAAAAAGAATCATACATCATGACCAAGTGGAATTCATATCAGCTATGCAGGGATGGTTTCTTTGCATTAATAAAGGAGCTCTGAAAGGGAAATCAGGAAAGCAATACCTTTTACAATAACCACCCAAATGAACTATACATGGAAAACTACAAAACACTACTACAAGAAACCAAGAGAGACCTGCACAAATGGAGGAATATACCAGGCTTGTGGAAAACTTAACATTGTGAGAAGGTCAATAAGACCCAAAGCAATCAATAGGTAGAATGCAATTATAATCCAGATTCCAACATCATTCTTTAATAAGATGGAAAAACTAATACTAACTTTATGTGGAAAGGAAAGAGACCCCAGATAAGCAAACATTACTAAAAAAATAAGAACAAACTGGGAGGCCTCTCACTTTTTAGTCTTAAAATCTACTACACATCTATAGTTGTCAAAACAGTCTGGTATTGGTACAATGAAGGATACGTAGATCCATAGAGCAGAATTGAGAACTCAGAAGTAAATTCATCCACCTATGGTTAGTTGATGTTCAACAAAGGGCCAAACTCCGCATTAAAAGTGGAAGATAGTCACTTTGAGGAACAGTGCTGGCAAAACTGGAAATATATGTGTAGAAAAATAAAACAAGCTCCTTATGCCACAGCACATAAAAAAATGAACTCAACGTGGATTAAAGACATAAATGTAAAGCTTAGAACTATAAAGGTCATCAGTGAAAAAATAGGGACTAACTTAGGGGCTCTAATACATGGTATAAATGCACTATGAAACATAACTGAAAACACACAAGCAGAAGACAAAAAGATGATTTGTTGTTATTGCTGTTAAGTGATGTCAATTTGGTTCTGACTCATAGAGACTGTATATAGGGTTTCCAAGGAGCAGCTGGTGGGTTTAAACTGTCGACCTTGTGGCTAGCAGTTCAGTGCTTATCCTATAGCACCATAGCAGACATTCTGAATGAGATTACTGGGACCTTCTAAAAATTAGACTCTTACATACATCAAAAGATTTCACCAAAAGAGTGAAAAGAGAACTCACAGGTTGGGAAAAAGTGTTTGGCAATCACATATAAGACAAATGACTACTTTCTAAAATTTTAGAACACTTCAATAACTCAACAAGAAGACAAACAATCCAATTGAAAAATGGGCAGAGACATGAACAGACACTTCACTAAAGAAGACATTCATGTGGCCAACAAACATACAAAGAAATCTTATGCTCATTAGCCTTTGGAGAGATATAAATCAAAACAACAATGTGCTATCATCTTATTCCAGCATTAATAACAAAGTTCAAAAAAACCAGAAAACCACAAATGCTGGAAAGGGTGTGGAACGATTGGTGGTGGAACTGTAAAATGGTGCAACTCCTGTGGAAAATGGTATGGTACTTTCTTAAAAAGTTGGAAATAGAAATACCATATGACCCTGCAATCCCTCTACTTGGTAAATATTTCCTCAAGAAATAAACGTTGTGACACGATTAGATCTATGCACACCCATTGCAGCATTATTCACAATAACAAAAAGATGAAGACAGCCTCAATATCCTTCAACAGAAAATGGTCGAACCAACTGGTACATACACACAATGAAATACTATGCAAGATTGTAGAATAACGAGGAATCTGCAAAACACTTCACAACATGGATGAACCTGGAGGACATTATGATGAGTGAAATTAGTTAATCACAAAAGGACAAATATTATACAAGACCCCTGTTGTAAAAAGTTCAGAAAAGATTTTCTTGATAAAAGAAACATTTTATGATTGTTATGAGGAGGAGGGAAAATTATTCATAGACTAAAGAGTAGACACATATTAACATGGGTGATGGGGTAGGCAATTTACAACAAGAGGGAGGTTGGTAGAGGAAAGATGAAGGTACTGGGAGGGACAGAGAGGAATGCAAGAGTTAAAGTGAATAGAGGTAAATACTGTAAACTGATGGTACATGGAGTGGATAAATCCTTGTAATGAAGTTAAGTATATGAATTGTTGAATGTAATAATGATGATCTGCTCTGCAAACCTTCACATAGTTAGCAATGAAAAGTTTTTTTTTTTTTAAATAAACAGAATGACATATGAATACATGCTATAACATGTATGAATCTTGCAAACGCATGCTAAATGAAAGAAGCTATACACCAAAGGACAAATATATGATCCAGTAATATGAAATATCTGAAATAGGCAAATTCACAGAGAAAGAAAACAGATTAGTGGTTGCCAGTGACTGGGAATAGGGTAGATCAGGAATGACTGCTTAATGGCTTTGGGGTTTCCTTTTTGGGTAATGAAATTCTTTTTGATGATTAATGTGATTCTATTCCTTTTCAATTTGTCATTCCTGGCATAGCAAACCATATGACTGTTTGGTTCAAAGTGGCCAATGCTGATCTACTTCAGCTCACTGATGTCTAAGATATTGATCTTTATGCATTCTATTTCAATTTTGATAACTTCCAATTTTCCTAGATTCATATGTTATACATTCCAGGTTCTGATTCTTATTGGATGTGTACAGTTGTTTCTTATTGGGAGTTGTGCTACATCAGCAAATAAAAATCCCAAAAAACTTTGCTCCATTCATGTTATTAAGGTCAACTCTACTTTGAGGAAGCAGTTCTTCCCCACTCATATTTTGAGTGCCTTCCAACCTGAGGGGCTCATCTTCTGGCACTATATCTGACAGTGTTTTTGCTGCTATTCATAAGGTTTTCAGTGGCTGACCATTGAGAGTCTACCTCTCCTTCCTAGTCTGTCTTAGTTGGAAGTTGAAAATGTATCCACCACAGATGACCCTGCTAGTATTTAAAATGCTGGTGGTGTAGCTTCCAGCATCACAGCAACACACAAGTCACTATAGTACAATAAACGGATAGAGGATTGGTGGATACTAGGCATTAGTGAGCTGAAATGGACAGGTATTGGCTATTTAAAATCAATTGTATGGTGTACTGTGGTGGGAGTGACAAATTCAAAAGGAATGATGTCACATTAATCATCAAAAAGAACATTTCAAGAGCTCTCTTTAAATACAATGCTGTCTGTGGTAGGATATCTATATGCCTACAAGGAAGACCAGATAATACTATTATTCAAATTTATGCACCAACCACCAAAGCCAAAGATGGAAAAATTGAAGAATTCTATCAATTTCTTCAGTCTGAAATTGATCAAAAATGAATCAAGATGCATTGATAATTACTGGTGATTAGAATGTGAAAGTTGAATACAAAAAAGAGGGATTGGTAGTTGGAAAATATGGCCTTGGTGCTGTTGTTGTTGTTAAGTGCTGTGGAGTCAATTCTGACCCATAGCGACCTGTATAGAGTTTCCAAGGAGCAGCTGTTGAGTTTGAACCGCCAACCTTGCAGTTCAAATGACTTTGTGGTCTGACGCATTAGCCCACAGTGCCACACTAGGACTCTGGCCTTGGTGATGTTGTTGTTGCTGTTATGTGCCATGGAGTTGGTCCTGACTCATAGTGACCCTGTACAGGGTTTCCTAGGCTATAAATCTGTATGGGAGCAGAAAGCCTCCTCTTTCTCCTGCGGAACAGCTGGTAGTTTTGAACTGCGGACCCTGAGGTTAGCAGCCCGAGCTCCTTCCGGCCTTGGTGATCGAAAGATCTAAATGATACTAGAGATCACATGATAGAATTTTACAACACAGTCTGTCTCATGATAAACTTTTTCATAGCAAATGCCTTTGTTTCAGCAACATGAATGATGACTATAGACATGAACTTCGCCATATGGAATACACACAAATCAAATTGAATATATCTGTGGGAAGAGACTATAGAGAAGCCCATAAGAGCCAAAATAGGACTTTGAGTATATTCCACCTGGATTTAGAGACCGTCTCAAGAATAGATTTGACTCATTGAACACTAATGGTCAGAAACCAGAGAAGTTGGGGGATGACATGAAGAAGATCATGCCTGAAGAAAGCAAAAGGTTAATTAAGGAAAGAAGAAAACACCAAAGTGGATGTCAGGAGAGAGACTCTTAAACTTGATCTTGAGAATAGAGTAGCTTAAACAAATGGAAGAAATGGTGAAGTAAAAGAGCTGAACAGAAAATTCTAAAGCACAGCTGAAGAAGACAAAGTCAAGTATTATAATGAAATGCTCAAGGACCTAGAATTAGAAAACCGAAGAAGAATATGTTCAATATTTCTCAAGCTGCAAGAACTGAAAAAAACACTCAAGCCTCGACTTGTAGTTCTGAGAGATTCTCTGGGCAAATATTGAGTAATTTAGGGAGCATCAAAAAGATGGAAGAGTCGCTGCATATAGAGTCACTGTACCAAGAAGAATTGCTTAAGGAGCTAGCATATGACCATAGAATCGTTCAGTACTACAAGTCGAGACTTGAATGTTTTCTTCAGTCCTTGCAGCTTGAGAAATGCTCTGTAAGGTAAGTACTGGATTGCTAACCATAGGTCGGTGTTTCAAATTCACCAGCTGCTCCTTGGAAACCCCATGCAGGATTGTTATGTATCAGAACTGACTTGATGGCAGTTAACAATAACAACACATAAACACATACACATTTTGCTTTGCATTATATATTGTGTTCTGCAATTTACTTTCCCCAATTCTAAATATATTATAGATATCTTTCTAAATGAATATACATCTTTTTTAAATAAGATCATTTCTTGGTATTCTCTCTGTCTCTGTCTTTTTGCACATATATGTAAAACTTTTTTCACTAATGGAACTTTGTTGTTGCTCCTAGTTGCTGTTGAATTGGTTATGTCTTATAGCAACCTTACCTATAAAACTACATAGAACAAAACTTTCTCCAGTTCTGTGTCATCTTCATGATTGAATGGAACTTTCCAATATCTCACTATTATGAAGAGTGCTATAAAGAATGCCTATATTTTTACAAATGCTTGAATATTTAGCACCAATTATCATTTTTAAATGAATTTAGTAAGTGCCAGTTACCATGCTAAGTGCTTTTATAAGTGTTTATGATTTATCTCTCACAACAAATCCCTGAGGTAGGTGAGGTAGATGCTGGCATTCTCCTCATTCCACAGATGAGGAAGCCAGGTCAGGATAGGTTAGCTCACTTGGCCAATACCACCTGGTTGGATAGCAAAGTCTAGATTTGAATTAGACGTTTGACTCCAGAGCCAAAGAACTTAAACATGATTTTGTATATTAAAGGAATTTGACTGGCAAAAGATATATGCATTAAAAAAACCCCCACAAAACCAATGTGTATACCCAAATTGCTTTTCTAAAAAAATCTACACGGTCTTTCAACTTATAATTCTGCTATGTATGTGGACAAAACAGCAATCTTTGCTTTTGATAAGAATTGTATCATTAATTCTCTAATAAAAATCTCTCCCAAGGAACATAACATTCTTTACTTTGACACCTAGAACCTTTCAATTTTGACTCTTTAGTAGCTATTAATGTTGTTTATAAACTATTTCTAGCTTTTTGCTCTCTGGGTGTAGAGTAGAATTGTACTTCCTCGAACCTTGAAGTAATGTGTAGTGATGTTATTTTCTTTGGCTAAAGAAATACAAACAGAAATGAGATGTATCAAATTTTGGGGGATCTGCAGTGGACACATAGTGTGTTAGCCAGAAACAAATCCTCGTTGTGTTAAGCATTTTGATTTGTTTGTTAATGCAGTGTAACCTAATTTATTCTGACTAATATATTTCCAACCAGCTCTATTATGATTCTTTAGAACCAAAATTTTATTCCACTTAGGTTCCTTAAAACATCGCATCTTCCTTTCTCTGATCTTTTTCCCTGTCACCCTTCTTCCTGTCTTTTTAAGTTTTACTTACTGTCTTTTTAAGTCTTACTTATGAAGAAGTTCTACCTTTTCCAGGAAACCTTTCCAGACCATGTTGTTGTTGTTGTTATGTGCCATCAAGTCATTCTGACTCATTGCCACCCTGTATTGCAGCTGATGGATTTGAACTGCCAACCTGTGGTTAGCAGTCTAGTGCTGATCCTATAGGGTCACACCAGGACCCCATACAAATCTACAAACAAAATGTGTGGTATAGTGGAAGATGGTAGATCTAAATTCAAATTTGTTCTCTGTTCCTTACCAGTTGATTGACTTTGTGTAGGTAATTTAACTGTATGTGTTTGAAGCCTGTTATATTCCTTGAGGAATCTATAGTAATAGATAAGCTCCCAAATCTTAGTACCTTATTGCAATAGAATTTCTCCACTCATGCAATGATTCAGGGAATCAGACAGAAAGAGTCTCTGTCATCTGAAAGACAGTCTGTCATCTTCAACATGTGCTTTCTAGGATTTTCCTGGGTATGTGTAGAGACACAAACTGAATGCTCCTAAATGACCACGCCAAGGTTACCTCAAAACCATGTCTGCAGTCCCTTCCCCATGTTCCTCTATCTAGAAAGGAGCAGACAGCCCCTCCTCCAGCTATCATGTGCTCCTGGTTAGTTATGTATCTGCTAACAAGGAGCCTGGAGCCCTTCCTCCCACTAGGCTTGCCAAAATTCCCTTTCTTCTCTAGGAGGGGACAGACAGCCCTGCATCTTTGACTCTCCTATCTTTCCTAGTTCTGTATACTACTCTTAACTACACTTGCTGTGGTTGTGTTGTTATGTTACTTCGAGTTGGTTGTGACTAATAGGGACCTGTATAGGGTTTCCAAGGAGCAGCTGGTGAGCTTGAACCACCGACCTTGCGATTCAAATCAACTTTGCAGTCCAGCACATTAAACCACAGTACCACACCAGGACTCCATAATATAATACCCCATGATATTAAAAAAAACTTAGACCTGACCCTTCATGAGATAAATCTTCCTGATCCAGCCAGCTGTCATGGGACACAGGTGTGGTTCGCCCTTTGTAGGTAAATTCCTTTGTTGGTAAACCATTTCCTGTATTATCTCTTGTTCTTTTTCTGTAATACATTAATGTCTGTTGGAATGAGTTCTGGTTGTTTTTTTTTTTTTTTTTTCTTGGCCCCTATGTACTCTGAAAGGAGCTCTAGTAGTGTGTTGTTGTTGTTAAGTGCCGTCGAGTCGGTTCCGACCCATAGCGACCCTGTACATGGTTTCCGAGGGTGTAAATCTTTACGGGAGTAGAAAGCCTCATCTTTCTCCCGCGGAGCAACTGGTAGTTTCGAACCGCTGACCTTAAGGTTCGCAGCCCGATTCGTAACCACTACGCTACCAGAGCTCCTGGTAGTGTAGTGGTTATGAATTGGGCTGTGAATCTCAGGGTCAGCAGTTCAAAACTACCAGCTGTTCCGCGGGAGAAAGATGAGGCTTTCTGCTTCCATGAATATTTACAGCCTCGGAAACCCTGTACAGGGTCACTATGAGTTGGAACTGACTCCATGACATATAGCAACAACAACAACAACATGTACTCTGAAGGCTTTTCCCTTTTGGGCCTGATACCCACCAGTATCATGCAGACAGACAGACAGATGGGCCAGGTCTGGAAGTTGCACTCATAGCCATGCCATACCCAAGTGCAGAACTTTGGGGAATGTAGTATACATGTATGAACAGGAAGAAGGGAAAATATGTTTGTTTAACAACTTGTAAGTCTTTGCTATATTAGATTTCAATCCCCACTAAATGTGAATAAGTTCTATCTCATGGGCTTGTTGTGGGGATTTAATGAAATGTTATACAGAAAGCACTAGTACAGTACCTGGCATATAGTAGGTACTCAAATATTTGTTGTTGTTATTAAGTGCCATCGAGTTGATTCCGACCCATAGTGACCCTGTATAGGGTTTCCAAGGAGCAGCTAGTGAGCTTGAACCACTGACCTTGCAGTTCAAACAACTTTGCCGTCTGACACATTAACCCACAACGCCACACCAGGACTCCACAAATGTTTGGGTTCCCTATATTTTGAATATGGGCTTTTATCTGGGTCTCATATACAAAGCCACCTTGCTTTGTAATGTGTCCTCTTCCTTCACCACTGAATTTTCCATTGTGTCAGGCATGATGACTGAGACATAGTAGGTATTTGACACAAATCTGGTGGTTGAGTGTTTGCACTTGCTAAGAAAAGCAAAGAAAATAGAGGCTTTCAGGCTTCAAAAGTCCAGAAGTCAGATAGCATGAGTTGAACTAGACCCAACTTTGAGTACAGAGAAGTGGTTTAAAAACTGTGGTAACAACATGTTACTTCCTGTTTGCATGCTTGCTTGAAGTGAGCGGAGTGGACATTAACTGAGACTCAAAGACCACAGTTACCAGGGAATGCAAGGTGGGGCTTAGGAGTAGGTGGGGGCAATTCTAACACAAGAGGAAATGCTACCTTTGACTGATGTTATCTCCCTACATGCAGGAACCATTTTAACCGTGGGTGAAAGGCTGGCAAGTTGTAAGAAAAGTTCAGGACCCAGCCGTCTCTGGTGGGGAATTTGAGATGGACAGAGATGACTATGGGTGATATCCTTCGGATTTTCTTCCTCTGCTTCCTTGAATTGGAAATGCAAGCTTCCAGGGTGATTGTAATGATGATCAGCCCAGGGTGGTCTTGGGAATTGGTGTGTCTTGGCCCTAAATGCCCTGTAGTTAAGTGAAGCTCTCCACTTGCTCCTAACTTTGTAAAATTTCACCTCATTGACTCTTAATGTCTCTGTGTGCTGGGAAGAAGTTACTTATATTACATGGTTGTTGTGAGCAGTACACATGTTGTCTCATTAATAGATTGGCTTCAAGGGCCATCTGTGTGCGGATGACTGTCATCTCTGTTTTTTTCTCTATCTCTTGCCTCTGGTCACCAGGTAAGAGTTTCTGGGCTCTTTCCATTGGCTGCAGCCAGCAACTGGGGCCTTATCTCATTCAAAGCATGTCTACATTACTTTGTGTCCTGTTGAGCATTCTGTGAAGTTGCATTCTGTGCTCTTCATCTTGGATTGCTGCTGTCTCTGTCTCAGCTGGGTCAGCTGACAGCACCCCTGTCTTTGTTCTAATGATCATTGTTTTCAGTCAGTTTCTTCTTCCAATCAATGTTCAATCTAGTTTTTAAATTTACTCTCAGAGTTCTAGGATTGTCTTATGCATTTATTTCACTTACGTTCTCAGGTCTTTGTTATAGAGGACATCATGGTATGTCTGAACAAGCCTCCATTTTTCTATTTTTAATTCCCATCTAATTTCATATTGATCAATTTTGGTGGACTTGAAATTGGAAATTAAGCTTATCAGAATTATTAAGAGTATAAGAATGAAGGCCTTGGGTTTTTTTGTTTGTTTGTTTGTTTCCCTGAGGTAAGTTTCTGAGCTTGAGTGCACATGATTGTTAGTTGTCTGGGGTTTCCCTTTCCCCTTTTGCACCTCAAATCACCTTCTCAGAGACTCTTACTATTCCCAAATAAGGCCCAAACTAAGGAGGTCCAGATTGCAGCTCCACCTGCTGCTTTGGGCTTATCTACTATTGTGACGCTACATTGATTCTTTCTCCCCAGCAAACTCATCTTCGTACCTTATATTGAACTCCTTTTCCCATTCATATATTTTTCATAACATTACCACAACTAGAATGTCTATTATTTTTCTCTCAACATAGTCTTCAAAATCTCCAGGTTCCACATCAACAAGTCTATACACATTTATTAAGCTCTGACTACAGACCAATCCCATGTGGTCGTGTGGCCGCAGGAAGCCCTTAAATGATAAGTGAAATAGATACTACACCTTACTTTTATCTTACAGAGGGACTTGGTCTTGGTGTTTAAACCAATGAATAAAGCCAATGGAGGCTGAGTTGAGGTGGGAAAGTCTCCTAGAAATTTTTCACATCATTGCAATCAGAGTGGCTTTGCTTTTCTGTTCTATACATTGGAATTCCAAGTTAGCCAGGATAAGAGTTTAAAGTCACCCTGTAAAGACACCTTTGGAAGGTATGGCTCTGGAGACCACTCTCAACATTGGAAGCACAATCTCTTCCACTTACTAGGCATGTTATATGGCTAATACATAGCTGGATCTTTAAATGATAATCACCCTCAGCCCACATTCTCAGAGACAATGTGAACTGAGACCATCTGAAGAGCAAGCAGCCTCACACGTGGTGGAAGAGCCAGCATCACCCTCATCTGATCTAGTTTGTTAATATTGTGTTGGTCAGCAGTATCCATAGTTGCTTGAGATCTTGACCACTGACTGTCTTGTTTTCAAAGCATCTTACATTTTATTAAAATTAAGGGTTCTGGCATTAAAATCTGTAAACCACAACTCTACGTACACCATTGTTTCTGTACTTCAGCAAATTGCTGGAATTATGCCATATTGTACCTTGAAATGAATCAGAGGCCTATAGTATAATTATTCCTTTGAAGTTCTAGGAGCAGGAACTGTATCACCTTGTGATATAAATACAAACTTTGGAGACCATGAAAAATGTGAATCCATAGGGTTAAATCAAGCTGTTTCAGATAAAAAAAAAAAAAATGCTAGTGAAATACTTTCCCCCTTTTTGTGTAACTGCTCAGAATTCAAGGTTATTAAATCAGAGAGGTCAAGAGAAAATGGTTTTTAATTGAATAAACTGAAAG
>NW_006408599.1:11590290-11600237 GCF_000296735.1 Chrysochloris asiatica | reverse complement strand
CTCCAAGGTTACCTGCGTGCTGTGTTTGCTCTCACAAATGGAATTTATCCTCACAAATTAGTATTCTAGATTTCTTACAAAGAAAGAACCTCATTAAATAATTGATAAATTTAAAAACAAAAAAACACCTAGTGAATTTTAGGAGGATGTCTTAATCTGGGATTTCAAAAGAAGCGAAAGCAGTGAAGTTTATATACTTATTATATATTAAAGTATATATTATACTCATATACGGTGGTGTGGAGTTGTTTCCAACTCATAGTGACCCTATATAGGCTTTCCGAAGCTGTAAATTTTTACGGAAGCAGAAAGCCTTATCTTTTTCCTGCAGAACAGCTGGTAGTTTTGAACTACTGACCTTGATGTTAGCAGCCTGACTTGTAACCACTGTGCTACCAGAGGTCTCTCTCAATCTCTCTCTCTCTCTATATATATACATATACACATACATACAACCACACATAAATACATACATACATATATATATGGAGAGAGTCCTGGAGTGGTGCACTCGTCTGCAAGGTCAGTTTGAGCCACAACATCGGTGGTTCAAACCCACCAGCCACTCTTTGGAAACCCTATACAGGGTCACTCTGTGTCGGAATTGACTTGATGGCACTTAACAACAACTATATATATATACACTCACACACATATATATATGTATATACGTATATATACACACACACACACATACATATAACAACAGCAAATATATATATATATATATAGTTATTATGTGCCATTGAGTCAGTTCTGACCCATAGCAACCCTGTATAGGGGTTCCGAGGAGCAGCTGGTGATCTTGAACCACCAACCTTGTAGTTCAAACAGTTTTGCAGTCTGGTGCATTAATCCACAGTGCCACACCAAGACATGTATATGTATATATATGCATATACCCCCCCAAAAAATACCATGGACTGCCAGAAGAAGAACAACAAAAAATCTGTGTTGGAAGATGTATAGCCAGAATGCTCCTTAGAAGCCAGGATGCCAAGACTTCATCTCTCATACTTCAGACATATTATCAAGAGGGACCAGTCCATGGAGAAGGACACTATGCTTGGTAAAGTAGGTCAGCAAAAAAGAGGAAGACCCCCAATGAGATGGATTGGCACAGTTACAGCAGCAGTGGGCTTAGGTGTAACAATTGTGAGGATGGGGCAGGACTGGGTAGTATTACATTCTGTTGTATATAGATAGGGTCTCTATGAATTGGAACCAACTTGATGGCATTTAACAACAACAACCACAAAAAAATCCAAAGTTGATTCCAACTAATAGCAACCCTATAGGACAGAATGGAACTGCAACACAGGGTTTCCAAGGCTGCACATCTTTTCTTTTTTAATTTTTTCATGTGAATTGGGTGAAGGATTACAAAGCAGATCAGTTTTTCATTCAACAATTCCTATGCATTGTGTTTCATTTCATTGATTGCAATCTCCACAATGTAACATCACTTCTTGTGCTCTCTCCCTATGCTTCCTGTTTCCGTTTCTCTGTCTCTCCTAACCTTTAATTTTGTTCTTAGGTAAATGCTGCCCTTTTGATCTCAAATGATTGATTATTCTAAGGTGTGTGTACTTTCCCAGTGTTATTGTTTCCCTTACAGTTTTGTGCATTTCTTGGCTGCACATTGAGTCACTGGGGTGAGTTCTTTTCCAGAATTGCAGGGTGACTAAGGACCATAATCTCATGGGCACCCCCATTCTCTATCTGACAAGTAAAGCTGATCTTTATTTTTATGATTTTGAGTTTTGTTTTATATTTTTCTCCCACTCTCTCCAGTGCTTTCTAACATGAATCCTTTCAGAGCAGTTGGTAATGGTAGCTGGGCACCATCTAGTTCTTCTGGTTTCAGGGTCATGGAAGTTGATGTTTCCTGTGGTCCATTTAGTCAGTTAGGCTAATTGTTTGTGTGTGTCTTTGGTTTTTTTCACTCTTCTTTCCTCCATACAGAGAGAGACCAGCAATTGTCCCTTAATGGCTCTCCCAACCTAGGCTTTGAATCTTTATGAGAGCAGATTGTCACATCTTTCTCCAACAGAGTGACTTGTGGGTTGAGACTGTCTACCTTTCAGTTAGTAGCTGAGCGCTTTAACCACTGTGCCACCAGGGGTTCTTTTTTCTTTCTCCTTCTTTCCACACACATATCCACATACATGAAAAAGTAAACAAGTATTGCTACAAAATAAAGAAACCTTTATTAAGCAAAAATATCAAAATGTGACATTATTGTTTCTTGATATATCTTCCACCTAGGTCTGTACACTTCTAAAGGTCATGCTAACCCTTCTCTGAAGAATTCTGTGCTCTTTAATTTACAACATGCCAAAGTGGCTTCTGGGTCTTCCTGGGGACTAATTCATGTTTCTTTTAAAAGTTCTTTGAGTTTGGGGAACAAAAAGTAGCCTGAAGGTGAAAGATCATGGGTGTAGATTGAATGGGGTTAGGTTTCCCAGTGAAATTCTCTTAAGACAGCCCTTGCTACCCATGAAGAACATGCAGGTACATTGTTGTGATGGAAACAATTCCTTAGCACAGCTGTTCTGGTCCTTTTCTCACCAATGTAGTTTTCAATTTTCTTATAATTTCTTCTTAATAAGCCCCTGTGATTGTCCTGTGTCCTTCGAGAATATCTATCAAAATGATTCCTTTGGGGTCCCAAAAGCCTGTCACCATATCTTCTGAACTGACCTCTCTGCCTTGAATATAATCAGCCCAGTAGGTCCCCTTGATAGCTGCTGTATTGATTGGCGCTTTTATTTTGAAGGTGCCCTGATGAGACTAAGATTACTGAGGGAACCTGTCTGTAGCCATGTAGTAATTTCAGAGACATATTTAAGTATATATATATTTTAATTGTATAGCCTTTTAACCATATACTTAATGTAATTAATACATATATATCAACCAATACAAATAGAATTAAATCAATGATTAGTCAATTGATGCATGTGGAATGTAATAAAATAGAAATGCAAGGACCATTAAGATCCTACCCAAACAAAACCAAACATACTGCAATGGGTTTATTTGACTCACAGCGACCATACAGGACAAAGTAGAGCTTTCCTGTAGGGATGCCAAAGCTGTAATCTTTATGCCAGCAGACCACCCTGCTTTCCTCCCATGGATGCCTTTTAGAACACATTAAACCATGATGTAGACTCTATCATAAGTAGGGAAACAATAATAACTGATACAGAACTTACTAGAATCCTGGTGTGGTGCTGTAGGAGAAGCACTGGATTGCTAACCCAACATCCACTGTTCAAACCCATCAGCCACCCCTCAGAAACTTTATAAAGTTGCTGTATGTCGGAACTGACTTGACAGCACTTAACAACAGAGTACTTATTACTTTCCAATGAAATGATCCAAATCTTTCTTCACACCTCATTATTAAATTATGAAAAAGAATACACTGAAATTCTGATTTGTTTTCGAGTCATATGCCACCTTCCTTTGCTAGATGGCTGAGGAGAAACCTGCAGCCCACAGAGGATATCCAGTCTGTCATCCAGAAGCTGTCTGTGTTAGGCCCCATCCAGTCATTCACGCACTGTGGCCCACAGAGTGCTGTCGTGGGCTTTAAAGACATGACCTCAGCCTGCAATGCAGGTGAATGCCTTTCTGAGCAGGAACCCAGGCAAACTGGTTCAGTGATCCTGGCAACAGCAATTCATGTCAAAAGGTATAAGGTTCCTGTGCAAATCCTTACAGCTTAGTCTACAGAATTCTTTCCCCCATCAGTTTAAGTACAATTGTCACAAGAGATGTTAGCACTGAAAAAGGCACAATGGAAGTTTATTTAGTTAAAGCATTAGAGATCAGAGTTGTATCACACCACTTTCTTAGATGCGCTTGACTTGGTCTTCACAGTTTTTGCTTTCTTAGTAAATAAGTTCATGACTGCATTTACACATTCGTCAGACTGCCATCTGCCCTGGAGGATACTGCTTTCTTCAGAATTAATAGCATGTAGCTTTTCTTTCTCCACATTTCTGATAAGCTGCTTTGAAATTCTCGTAGCATTTGGAGGGAGCTTTGAAAATGTTTTCAGCCTGGTCCAAACTTCTTTCTGAGAAGTGCTGTCAGGAAAAACTTCACTAACAAGTCCTTGAGTATAGGCTTCTCTTGCTTTTAACTTCTTTCCAAAGATGAGCATCTCAGCTGCCTTGGCTTGGCCCATTATTTTTGGAAACATGTTAGAGGAGCACCCTTCTGGACTCTGGCCCAGGTGACTAAAAGGAGTATGAAATGTTGCCCTGTCAGAAGCATACGTGATATCAAAAAGCCCAAGAAGGGTGACGGAGATCCACACAGCTGGTCCATTGACCACTGCAACCAAAGGCTGAGGGAAATTGATAAAACAGGCTACAAAATTCCTCAGTAAAATGGCACTACTTTTGACTTTCTCCTCCACTTCACCTTGGAGAACATCAGTGAAGTTGTTCAAATCATTTCCACTACAATAATAGTCACCATTTCCTGTAAACACAGTGAAGGCTGAGTCATCTTTGCCTGCAGTTTTGAGTGCATGTGATTTTGTGATACATCTGAGTGGTGATTGCATTTTTTTGGTTGGGACGGTTGAACATGATCTTTGTGCTGTTGTCTTCGGAGGTTACCACAAGAGTTTCGTACCCAGACTGTTTGCTGTCTGCACCAGGCTTCCTTTGGCTAGAGGATTTGGAGGAACTCAAACTGGCCACCAAATCCACATAGTTCTGCCTGGCAGTTTCCTTGGGCAGGCTCCCAAGGGCATTCCATGCATTCCATTTGGCCTTATTGATCAAATAGAATATACCTGGTTTTGGTGCATTACAAGGTCCTTCCTTGGCCTGCTTATACAGTGCATAGAGTTTTAGTTTCACTTCATTTCCTGGGTCTTTCTTCAAGAGTTTCACCTGATTCATCACAGTCTCAAAGTCCTTCTGACTGGCTCCCATTGCTGCTCTGCTTGTGTGTAGCTGAAGTCCTGGAAAGCTAATGACCTGCAGAAGATGTCATCGCGCCACGGCTGAGGGGGCCCTGGGGTCTTAAATATGTTTTGTTTGGTATACACCTTTGCATGTATGAACTGGAACCTTAGTTGCAATCATTTTCTGACTTATTTTTTTATTTTTTTCCTCTAAAGATTTTATTGTGAATTGAGTGATAGTTTACATGGGAGAACATTGGTTTTTTCACTCATCCTATTGTATTTTGTTTTGTTGCAATGATTACAATTCCCTCCAGGTATCATCATTTAACAGTATTTGCTTCTATTCCCTCTGAATTTGTTTTGTTTGATGTACACAAAAACACTCATGATGATATAATCATTTAAACAACCAAAGGGCACATTCTGTAAGCCTGCCTCCTGGTCGCCAGCACACAGCCTTTCTCTTTCCATGAGTCTAGAGTCCTCAGCTGCTTTATCTCTCCATGCCATCACCTCTGCCTCTATCTCTGGTGTCACTGCTTCTCTGGTTAGGGTCTTACATTTTGCTCATGATCTTCTCTCTTGATGGTCCTAGGGTCCTATGTTCCTGAAATTTAAGATTAACTACTCCCTCTTTTATGTTACAAAACTTCTTCCTTTACAGTTGTTACAATCACAATTAGTCATGATAACAATTACTATTGAGTCAAAAGAGTCCTGTCCCTATTTCCATTTCACCAGACCCATCTAGACAAAATGTGGGGATTCTACCTTCCCCCACACACTGAAACTAAACTCCCTCTTGGAAACTTGTAAACCAGCCACTTTGTGCCTTTATAGCCCCCCTACCCCCATTTTAGGTAGTCAATGTCTAAGGGTTTCTACAAACACTTTCTGATCAGTTAGTCTGGACTTTGTTTTTATAATTTGGAGTTTTGTTCTACATTTTCTTCCACTTTATCTAAGACCTTCTGTTGTGATCTCATTCAGAGCAGTCAGCAGTGGTAGCCAGGCACCATGTAGGCCTTCCAGTTTCACGATTGTAGAGACTGCTGTTTATGTGCCCATTAGTCTATTGGACTAATTGTTTCCAAGCATACTTAGTTTTCACCACTCATCTTTCCTCTGGACAAGGAGAAACTAGTAGTTGAAACCTAAGGTGGCCTTTGTTATGCTAACTGACCATAGTGTTCATTGAGATTATTGTTCTGAGCCCCCAGGCCCAGCAAATCATTCCCTCAAAGTATTTGGTAATATCTAAGAAGTTTTAATCATTTTGTGCCCCCTGCCTCCTCCTCTCCACCCTGCTCCAGCAGTCCTAGTGGCATAGTGGGTTAAGTGTTGGATTGCTAATTGCAAAGTCAGCAGTTCGAATCCACAAGCTGATCTGTGGGAGAAAGAGGAGGTTTTCTGTTGCCATGAAAATTTTTGGCCTTGGAAATCCCACATGGGGTTGCTATGAATTATAATTGACTTCAGTGGGTTGTTGATGTTGTTAGGTGCCATCGAGTCAGAATGAAACACTGCCTGGTCCTGGGCCAACCTCACAATTGTTCCCATGCTTGAGCCCATTGATGCTGCCATTTTGCAAAACAGACACCAACATATTCATGAATGGGTTTTCAGCAAAAGTAAATACCGATGTACAAATGTCTTTGTCAGCCTGAACTTACATATGAGCAATGGATGGTCTGTCCCATAGTCAGGCCCTTGCCTTGTTTTGATTGATGATATTGAGCTTTTCCAGCATCTCTTCCTACAGATGTAGTCAATTTGATTCTTGTGTGTTCCATCTGGTAATGTCCACGTATATGGTTGCTATTTATGCTGTTGAAAAAGATATTTGCAGTGAATAAATCATGGGTCTTGAAAAAATTCTATCATGCAATCTTCAGTGTTGTTGCTATCATCAAGGGCATTTTTTCCCAACTACTGATCCTCCCTCTTTGTTTCCAACAAACATGCAATCAAGATACACTGAAAATTACTGATTATAATGTGCAAGTTGGAAACACCTGTCTTCTTGTTGTTGTCAGGTGCCATCGAGTTTGCACCAACCCATGACGACCACAAACAGAACATAACACCATCCAATCCCATGCCAACATCACAGTAGTTGCTAAGCTTGAGTCCATTGCTGCTGCCACTGTACTAATCCATCTTTTTTTCTTTTTTTGCAAAGATAAGTCTAGGTCTTAAGCTTTATTTAAATACTCACCAGGGAAAACAGAGTGGACCGATTACTAACCCTTCCTTGTAACAGCAATGACCAAGACCAGGAGAGTAATGTGCACACACCATCCAGTCGGCAGTCATACGGTGAATGGAGTGTCCCTCAGTGCAGGCAGCCATGGCCTCGGCCCCCTGCTGGAGGAGTGTCCACAGTTGAGCCGGGGTTCTTGATAGTTTCATCTACAGACACGATGAGACACTCAGCTTCAGAGGCTTCCGTTAGGGCATTGAGCTGCACCATAGCCGGCTCCCACACAAAGGCCTCAAAGTTGTCAGCAATGCCCTCATTGTTGATGTCTACCCCATACCACGTGCCCCCCTGGGCATGCCGAGCCCACAGCTTGTTGAGCATGTTTGTGGCCTCAAAGCCAGTATCTTCACACAGCTGGTGTGGGATAAACTCCAAGACTTTGCATAGGCCCCGATCAGCAGCTGCTGCTTCTTTGGGACGGTCCTTGAGTAATCCCCCAGGTATCTGGATAGCTCCATCTCGATGGCCCCATCAGCCACCACTGAATCGTTCTCAATGGCCCACCTGACAATCATGATGGCATAGTGCAGGGATTGCTCCATCTCCTCCGTAAACTGCTCTGCACCGCCACAGAGGTTGACCGTGCAAGTCTTAGCCTTGGGGCAGCCAGTGAAGAAATTGTACCTCTCACCTCCAATCTAGGTCTCCTCAAAGACCTGGCAGTGACCAAACACATCTTCTGACAGAACACACTGGTCTGGATTGAGCCTCTGCAGGCCATCCTCCTCCTCCTCAGATCCTCTTCGGGCACTCGGCCAGCACAGAACATGTCCCTGTCAGCAAAGTACTGGGTGGCCACATCTCCGAAGGGGAGTTTGGACAAGATGACTTTGGCTCCGGAATGATGGATCTTCTCTAATTTGTCATAGAGAATGTTCTACTCAGCATCAGCAATTGTGATAATCCTCCACAGTGTGGACACTGACTTTAGCATTATCTTTCTCAGCCTTCAGCTCAAGTTCAACATTTAAAAGAGCAATCATGGGATTACTGTACTTTTTTGGGCTGCTTTTCAAACCCAGCATATGAGAAAGTCTTCTTGAATGCAATGCCAGCTACCAGCTGAGAGTCCTCTAGGGTTCCACCCTGCGCTTTCTTGATCCCAGTCATTTTGAACTGCAGCAAATCATTGAGCATGATCACCGCATCAACCGCCATCTTTGCAGAAAAGGCTTTCTGCTGCGAGATCAGCTTGGAGCTCAGGGCAGTCATGGTACACTTCTCCAGCAGTTTCCTCTGTTTCACTTTGTCTTCCCTCTTCATGGTCACAACTGAGTGGTGGTGTGGAAAGCTCGGATGATGATCTGGGGGTGCAAACCTTCCTCCACATGTGATTTCACCTGCTAGAGAAACTCCGCAGCCAGTAGGGTCACTGAGGTAGTGCTATCACCTACCTCAGCATCCTGGGATTTGGCAATGTCCACTAAGGTCTTTGCTGCAGGATGGACAACATCAAGGAGCTTCAGAATTGTGGCTCCATCATTAAAAATTGTTGCTTTACCTCGGTCATCCACAATGAACTTGTCCATGCCATGGGGGCCCAGGGTGGTTCTCACAGCCTTAGCAATCACTTGGCAGGCACTGATGTTACTTACAAGTGGGGGATGCCTTGGGAGCTGTCAGTCCCCTCTTTCAGCAGGATAACTGGTGTGGGCATCATTTTGAAAGCTTATTTATTGGATCGCTCCTCCTCCTCTCTTCTCCATGTGCTAATTCATCTTGGCGGGAGTCTTCCTCTTTTTCTCCAACCCTCCACTTTACCAACAAGATATTCTTCTGGTCCCTCCTGATAATATATCTGATGTATGAGAGACAAAGTCTGGACATCCTGGCTCCCAAGGAGCATTCTGGCTGTACTTCTTCCAACACAGATTGGTGTGTTTTTTGGCAGTCCTTGATACTGTTAATATTCTTCTCCAACACCATAACGGAAATGCATTAATTATACTATGGTCTTCCTTATTCACTGCCCAAATTTCACGTTCATATGAGATTATTGAAAATACCATAGCCTGGATCAGGTGCACCTTAGCCCTCACACTGACATCTTTACTCTTCAACACTTTTCAAAGTTCTTCTGTAGCAGATTTCTCTAATAATATACGTGGTTTGATTTCTTGACTGCTGCTTCCATGAGTGTTGATGATCTCAGCAAAATGAAGTCTTTGACAACTTCAATATCTTCTCCATTTATATAGATGTTATTTATTGGTCTAGTGGTGATGATTTTTGTCTTCTTTACATTGAAATGCAACCCATACTAAAAACTGTGGTCTTTGATCTTCATCAGTATGTTAAGTCCTCTTTGCTTTCAGCAAGAAATGTTGTATCATCTGCATATCACAGGTTGTTAATAAATCTTCCTTGAGTTCTGGTGCCACAGTTTTCTTTCTATAATCCAACATCTTGGATTATTTGCTCATCATATAGATTGAATAAGTATGGTGAAACAACCCTGGTGCACACCTTTCGTAACTTGAAACTATTATGTTTTCCCTTCTTTTGTTTGAACAGCTCCCTGTTGGTCTATGTACAGTTTCCTCATGAACACAATTAAGTATTCAGGAATATTCATTCTCCACAGTGTTGTCCATAGCTTGTCATTAGCCACATAATCAAAAACCTTTATATAGTTAACAAAGCACAGATAAACATCTTTCTGGCATTCTCTACTTTCAGCCAAGATCCAGCTTATGTCAGTGATTATATCCCTCATTCCACATCTTCTTCTGAATCAGGCTAGAACCT
>NW_006408599.1:11566912-11576978 GCF_000296735.1 Chrysochloris asiatica | reverse complement strand
AGTGTTCCCATGCTCTGTTCGAACAACTGCTTCTTGGTCTAGGTACAGATTTCTCAGAAGTACAATTAAGTGTTCTGGAATACTCATACTTCTTAATGTTGTCCATAGCTTGTCATGATCCACACAATGGAAAGCCTTTGCGTGGTCAATAAAGCATAGGTAAACATCCTTCTGGTATTCTCTGCTTTCAGCAAAGATCCATCGGACATCAGCAATGATATCTCTCGTTCCACGGCCTCTTCTGAAAGAATGGTATAGGAAAGCATTATAAATCTTTATATGGAAGTATGTTAAAAGAACTGAAAGGCTCTTGTAGGGAGATCTTGGAGCAGCAAGATTCGGAGTCTGGGTGTGGTGCTGTGGGTTAATGCGCCAGACTCCAAGGCTGTTTAACTGCAAGGAGCTGAAAGCCTCATCTCTCGCACGTGGAGGGCCTGGTGGATTTGAGCTGCTGACTGTGGGGTTCACAGTCAGATTTTTAACCACTACACTACCAGGCCTTCCACCTTCAAGATGGCGGATCGGGTAGATGTGTAGTGAGGAGCTTGGTCAACAACAACACATCTGACCAGTAGCCTGGTCATTTTTATAATTGACCAGGCTACTGGCCAGACAGAGATAGAGATTGGTGGAGATTTTGAGTTTTGTTCTACATTTCCCCAACTCTATCCAAGGTCTTCTAATATTATCCTTCTCAGAGCAGTTGGTAATGATAGTTGGGCACCATCTAGTTCTTCTGGTTCCAGGAGACTGATGGTCATGGGGTCCATTAATCCACTGGATTAATTGTTTGCATGCATCTTCAGTTTTCTTCGCTCTTATTTCCTGCAGTCAAGGAGAGGTCAAAGTTGCACCTTGGATGACACTTATGAGCTTTTAAGATCCCAGTCTCTACTCACTAGATAGGATGTAGACCATTGCCTTTGTGGGCTATGTTATTCCAATTGACCATGGTGTCCCCTGTGACTGTGGTCCAGAGTCCTCAAGCCTGGTTTGGATTCAGTTTAGCTTACCAAATATGTGACTCCTGTATTCTCCATTTAATTCGTAGACCTCCTGTAGCTATTTTCTGGGAGTCTTCTGCAGGAGGTCCACTCTGCCTTCACACAGTTTAATAGTCAACCGGAGATACCCACATAGAGATTTCTGGAGCCTTTTTACACAGCCTCTATTTATCCTCCACAAATTCTAGGTTCACTTCCTCTACTTTGTAAGACTGCTTACTGTTATCTCTTTGGGTTCTATTTTCCTGGGCCACTGTTTGGAAATTGCACAGATAGAAAATTAAGGTCAATGTGGAGTTGTTGTTATTGTTATGTGATGTGGAGTCGGTTCCGACTCATAGTGACCCTGTATAGGGCTTCTGAGGCTGTAAATCTTTACAGGAGCAGAAAGCCTCATCTTTCTCCCACGGAACAGCTGGTAGTTTCGAACTGCTGACCATGAGGTTCGCAGCCCAATTCGTAACCATTGCACTATCAGAGCTCCTGTTATTTATTTCCCTTCTTTGTAAGATCACAACCCTGTGCTGTCTGTTGTTCAATGTCCTAAACCAGTTGCTTCCTTTATTTTGTCTAGTTTTATAGAGTGGTGCTGTAGGATAAGCATTATACTGCAAGGTCAGTTTAAACTGTAAGGTCATCAGTTCAAACTCACCAGTTGCTTCTTAAAAACATTATATACAGGGCCCTATGAGTTGGAGCTGACTGTATGGCACTTATTGCAATGAGAACAACTACAGGAAGGTAAGTCTTTTAGCCATTGGCTAAAACTGACTAGGACTGGACACTTCAATACTGTCATTATCTTTATTTTCTCATAAGTTAAAGTCATATATACAGCTAGCAGTTTTATAAATGAATGCACAATAATTTTGTTATGTGCCCTGGCAAAGATCATGTGACAGAGTGGCACCTAGATGCCAGGTCTCTGCCCTTTTGGGTATATTGTTAAGAATAGCGCTTTCTTCTCCATGTGGCTCTGAATTGGGAGTGAGAACAATGAGCCATACCTTTGTGAAAAGAAGGCTTAAGTTCCCCATTAGTGCCTTCTTCCTCCCTCCTTTACGAAATTGACACCCACACTTATGATGAAATCACATTTAACCTTTTGGGATTCACTTGGGGGGACCGTGGGGAAACACAGGGAAATGTCCAGTGTTTTTCAGTATTATCTTCTTAGCTTCTTTCTTCACTTAACAAAGTCACAAAACTTTGATTAGAATATCTCCCTGATGCAACCAGAAGTTACTCTCCCTTCTTGAAAATTCCTGCTAATGATTAGCCTAGTCCTTCAGGAGAGACTGTGTATGACCTACATTCTTTTAAGTTGATGCTGTGATATTGATTTCCATGTAAATCATTTCCTGGGAGCAGTAGGAAACGACTTACATGGAAAGCAAGATCTCAGCAAGGGGAGTGGGTTTAGAAGACTGTGTGTGTCAAGTTCAGAAACGTGAACTGCAAAGGAGAGAAGGTTTCTGAAAGCTGAGCTCTGTTCTTCTAAAGTGTGTAACAGCAGTCAATTTCTGAAGTTCTCTGAGCTTCATATATGTAAAATGGGAATAATAATAATAATATCTATTTTCTAGGTAAGGTTAAATGAGTTAAGGGTAAGATATTGAGTTAGTGATTTACCGGTCACAAGGGAGGTTCTCCATACTGGTGAATGTTACTCTCATTTTTCTCTTCTCTTCTTTTCCTTTCTATTTACTTCTATAAATTTTACTTTCTTCCTTCATCTCTTCACCTCTGTCTTTCTTTTTCATTTTAAAGGGGAAGAAAAGGAGACCAGAATAGTATATTTTATTACAGTTATTAAGACCATGATTTTTGCAATCAGTCAGATCTGTGTTCAAATCTTTGCAGATTATTACTTTTGGGACTTTGGAAAAGTTACAGCACCTTTTTTAAGGCTCTGCTATAAAACAGAGATAACTCCTAACAGATAGCTCCATTTTCAGGCACTAGTGTGATGCTGTAGGATAAGTTGTTGTTATTTTAAAGTGCCATCCAGTGGGTTATGACTCAGAGCAACCCTGTGTAGGGTTTCTGAGGAGTCACTGGTGGGTTTGAACCACTGAACTTGCAGTTAGCAGTACAGTGCTTATCCTACAGTGCCACACCAGGTCTCTGTAGGATAAGTACTAGACTGCTAACCACAAGGTTAGCAGTTCAAACCCACCAGCTATTCTGCAGGAGAAAGATGAGACTTTCTGTTCCTGTAAAGATTTACAGCCTAAGAAACGCTATACAGGGTTGCTATGAATTAGAATTGACATGATGGTAGTGAATCTGGTGAATTAATTTTTTTTATTTCTCCTAGGAGCCCTGGTAACACAGTGATTAAAGAACTTGGCTGCTAATGGAAAGGTCGGCTGTTTGAACCCACCAGTTGCTCTGTGGGAAGAATATGTGGCAGTCTGCTTTTGCCTTGGAAACCCTATAGGAGAGTCCTACTGTGTCTTATGGTCAATATGAGTTGGAGTTTGGGTTCTTCTCCCTATGAATCTTTGGGAGAAGGGACACATGCTGTTGATTTTCCTTACCATATCTCTTAGAGTAAGAGGGAAAGCAAAGTGGAGTCAAACTCCTACAAAGCACAAGAAACACCTAGAGGGATGCTGGATCCTCTTACAGTAGCTCAGGATTGTTTCTGTCGGAAAACATGGAGCACTAAGGGTGGTTATCACCAGAAAACCAAGGGGAGCCCAATGTGCAATTCATGTACTTTGGCCAAAGGACTGCTGGTAGCAGCGTAATGATCAGGTATCTCCTTTTTTGTCCCTGAAGGTCCTAGTAATTAACAGTACCCAAGAAATGATTCACAAGCAATTACTATGTGGAGTCCTGAGTCCAAATGTTAAGTAAACCCAACACTGCACAGAGTGCCCTTGGAGAACCCTTCTGTGAATACCCACATGAAATGTGGGCCCTTCTCATTGCTTTTTATCTTTCCATCCTGTTTGTTTCTTCAAGATGTTTTCACAATGTGTTGTTTTTACATTTTTTATTGCACTTCTTCCCATGACCTCATTCCAGTAGGTGTGTCTATTTCATCCACAGCACCTAGCACGGAACCTAGCATATAGTTGTTGTTAAGTGCTGCTGAGTCGGTTCTGACCCATAGCAACCTTATATAGGGTTTCTGAGGAGCGGCTGGTGAGCTTGAACCGCCAACCTAGCAGATCAAACCAACTTTGCAGTCCAGCGTATTAACCCACAGCATTACACCAGGACTCCTTAGCATGTAGAGTTGCTCTTAAATATTAATTGAATGAAAAAGTGACCAAGTCCTCAGCCATCATTTACTCTGTCCCATTACATTATGATTTTTCATTTCAATAATTCTGTTTTGGTTTCTTAATGTGAAGGAGAAGAAATAGAGAGGAGAAATTTCCAGGTCATTTAGTGATAAAATGACAACTGCTGTTAATTGAGAACTGACCAGAGGCCAGGCACCTTTATAGCATGATCTCATTTTGTCCTCAAAAAGCATCATGAGACTTTTACTATAATGATTACATTTTTTTAAAAATTGTGAATTGAGTGATAGTTTACATGGGAGAACATCAGTTCTACACTCATTGTTTCATTACAATGATTACAATCTCTTCCATGTATCATCATTCAACAGTATTTCCTTCTATTCCCTCTGGTGTTTTTTTTTTTTTGGTGCACAAAAACACTCAAGAATATATAATACAATGATTACATTTTGCATAACAGAAAAGTGAGGGTTAGAAAGGGCAATTCAGCTGTCTGAGGTCTCAAAGCTGGAATGGGACAGAGTTGAGAATGGAACACAGATGTGGCTCACTTCAGATCCTGCTTTTTCCCTTTTTATGCCAGTGTTTCAAAATTGTGGTTCTTAAACTCTGAACATTGGAATGACCTGGGTAGTTTCAAAGCCTATGATTGGTTGCCTTCCTTCTTTGGAAAATCTAATTTAACTCATCTGGAAAATGGCCAGAGCACTGGGTTTTTCAGCCTACCCCCCAACGTCTGTGATGTTTAGTCAAAATTAAGATGTAAGCTCAAAAGGCAATGGGATGAAAATGGAGCCAACCAGTTTTCCTTGGGGGAGCTATGCACAGGGTGTACTGAGAAAGACTTTGATTATGATACATTATAGTCCTCCCTGGTGTGAGGAGTCTTAACTAAAGTCAAAAGTCCTGGAGAAGAGAGTAACGCTTCAGAGGGAAAATTCTTAATTTGTTTTCCCAAGAACCTATCTTCATGCCTGTGATTGGACACTGGATATTTGTCATGGACACCTGGACAAATATCCCAAAAAACAGTTAGTCTTGAGTCCTTGCTCTGAAGCTCCTAGGGATTAAGAATCTTTTAGGGAAATGATTTTAAAAGTTATTTTTGGTGACCTAGATCACACTACTAAGTCAATATTATTTTATCTGGAGAGTACACACTAGGGCTTTTTCAGTATATATATGTATTTTTTTGTCTTTTAATAAATTTTAGGCAAATAATTAAATTTCTTTCTGTACGTAAAATAAACAGTTTGTTCTTGCCACTCCAGGAGTGGTTTACAAGCTGAATGTGAGAACTGAATTTCTGAAGGATGTTGATAAATCTTTAGGTTTTCCATTGGGAGGGAAATTTTTGAGACTGATGTTTTGGAGGAGACTCATATCCTCTTTCCCTTAATCTAACTCTGGTTCTAACTACAAATGGAAACAAATGAAATTTCTGATGTTAGATTATTACTTTTATTTTATTTTTCGCTTTTTATTGTGAGTTGAGTGAGGGTTTACAGAGCAAAGCATCAGTTTTGCATTCAGCTAATCTTATACTTCCTTTTATCTCAATGATCCTCAGTGTAATGTCACTTATCTCGCTTCTTCCCTGTGTTTCCTGTTTCCATTCCTCCTTTCTCAACCCTTCTGAATTTTGTCGTTGGGTAAATGCTGCCCTTTTATGGTGTGAGTGCTTCACTAGTTTAAGGAGCTCTGGTAGCGTAGTGGTTACGAATTGGGCTGTGAACTGCAAGGTCAGCAGTTCAAAACTACCAGCTGTTCTACGGGATCAAGATGAGGCTTTCTGCTCCCATAAAGAGTTACAGACTCGGAAACCCTGTACAGGGTCGCTATGAGTCGGTTCTGACTCCACGGCACATAACCACCAACCACTTCACTAGTTTTATTGTCTGCTGTATACCTATCTATTGTTGCTTGGCTGAAAATTAAGCCACAGGGATGAATTCAGTTCTGGAGCTTAAGAGTGACAAGGGCCATAGTGCCAGGGTTCCATTCATCTTTATCTGACCAATAAGCCTGGTCTTTTTCATAATTTTGACTTTTGTTCCACATTTTCTCCCACTCTATTCAGGACCTTCTAATGTCATCCCTTTCCGAGCAGTTAGTAGTGGTAGTCAGACACCATCCAGCTTTCTGGTCTTAGGGTCATGGAGATTGAGGCTTCCATTATGTCTTCAATTTTCATCACTCTTCTTTCCCTCCCAACAAAAAGAGATCAATAGTTGCACCTTAGCTAGCGCTCAAAAGAAATAACAAATGACAATGTAATATATTCTAACCTACTTGGAATCCTGGTGTGGTGCTGTGGGTTAATACGTCAAACTGCGAAGCCATTTGTACTGCAAGGTCAGTGGTTCAAGCTCACCAGCTGCTCTTTGGAAACCCTACACAGGGCCGCTATAGGTCAGAACAGACTCACTGGCACTTAACAACAACAACAACAACACTGTTGACTGCTCACCAACAATGAACCCAACAACTGTCCTGGAAAAAGGAAAGAGAATGAACTCTTTTGTTTCCTGTTTATTGCTGTTTCCATGAGAAGCAGTGGAGGTTGTGCCAGAGGCAGACCTGGGTCCAAATTCTGATTTTGTCGAGTATTCCCATAGCTCTCACTGCTCTTCCTTTCTCATTTTTCCCTTGGGGGGATGTTGGATATGAGATGAAGCAACTTAACTGCAGTAGCTTTTCTCCTTCCCTCCCTTCCCTTCATCTGTACATAATGGCACAATCTATAGTATTCCACAGTCAATGTATTCTAAGAGTTACTATAATCTGTGAAAAACTAGTTGCATTAAGTACATTAAGAGCCAGATGTATTCTTAAAATCCCAAGAGGTCACCGACAGACCTCAGTCTAGAAAGAAATACAAATGAGCAATCAAATTAACAAAAGAATCAACCTTATTGTTGAAATTCTGTGGCCTTCAGTGCCAGTTTATTAAGTTACAATCATTAAATACGTTAACGCATACAACATTTCATTCAAAGAGATTAGAATTTACACAGTAGTGCCCAAAGACACGGGATACATACCAGCGAAGTATATATCCAACAATATACAATATGCATTTAACCTTGGGATTGTGATGTTTTAACATAAAACATAAAACCAATGAAAGCACATAGGGCTTATCAATAAAATTACATCACCTGTATTTGATCAATCTGTATACCCCTGACACAAAAGAGGGGAGTTACATACTTTAATGGCTTTAAGAATAAAATCATTTGGTTAAGTTCAGCTGATAACACAGCTCTCAGCTGCTAACTGAAAGATTGGGGGACCTGAGGGTGAAAATGTGGTAGGCAGTCTGTGCCTATAAAGATAGTCTTGGGAACTCTATGAGGTGGTTCTACTTCGTACTCTAGTGTTTCTATGAGTTGGAATCACCTCAATAGCAATCAGTTTCTTTTTCTTTTTGGTAAACTCAGCTACTTTATATGTTTGACACTATGGTTCCTCTCTCCTGAATGTATGTACTAGGAGGGCAGGACTTGCTTGTTGTACTCCCTCTTGGATTGTCATCATACAGTAAATGTTGTCATGTGGCAGATGCTCAGAAAGGAGCTAAGTAATGAATAAGGCTGAAGGATGACTGGCTGTGGTGTTAACAGATACTGTCATAACTACTGTCTGGACTTGGGCCAGCTGTGTCACCTCTCTGATGCCACATTTCTTTCTCCTTCAAATGATGTCACTTGGAATAGATGAACTTTGACTATCTGAACAACTCTAAATTTCTATGACATTTTTCTATTGGTCAAGATCTTACAGTCACTTTATATTGGATACTCTCTGAACAAGTGGGAAATGACAGCCACTTCTAGCCTGGAAGCTACTGAATCCTTGAAAAGGCCTGCCAGATTCTTAATGATCAAGTGGAGCACATGGAAGTCAATTAATAAATGGCCACATCCTCATAACATTGGAAAAGAGCTCAGAAATCTATCTTCTCCCCTTCACTTTGAAGGAACAAACCCCTGAGACAGGTCCTTTGCTCACATATCTTTGGGGACTGGGAAATCACTGCCTGGTGAGATGATACTTCTGGGTACAAAGTTCATTTGAGTTTCAAACCAGAAATGGTAACCCTGTAACTGCTAATCATTAGGCTGTTTTCTCTGAGATCACATGGGAAAGGTCTTTTCTACCTTGTTAGTTACCTCTGATACTGATGGGCATCAGTCCAGATACTTCTCATGTTCTCTTTCAATTTTCCCCTGTCCCCACCCCAGTCATTTAAATGAATACTATTTCTTAAGGGTAGAGGGTAATTGAGTGAACTGAGGAGTAAATAAGATTCAGGAGGAGGACAACATCCTAACCTTGGATCTGCCATTAACTCATTGTTTAGGCAAGTATCTATCTTATCCAGTCTGGGCTGTTGTGGTTTTCTAAAGATGGGATGGGGAAATGGTGGGGGGCAGAAAATGGTTGTTCTCGGAGGTGGTAGATATGGTTGTTGAGTGGAGCAGGGCATGAATGTGACTGCTCTGATCCATATTCTTTCACCATTGGAACAGGGCTTAACAGTCCTCTCAATTCTCCCCAGGCCCAACTGTCAATATGGTGCAATAGCTGTTAATAGCCTGGATAATGATGTTCACTTCAAAAAAATTCTGGACTCTGGACCCAAAGATAGCAAGGAATCTTGAGATGAGACTTTTGTGGGCTTTGCAAGGTACAGAATATAAACAGTCCCATCCTGGAGACATAATTCCCAGTGTCATAATCATGAAACGTGATTAGGAAAGAATTTGGGAAAACACCCTGTAAGAGAATCTTGCAGCATCATGCTTCATGCACAGTGATCTAGATGAACTTTTACAGCCCTTATGGGTTACTGACCAGCACAGGAGAGGAATTTCCTCTGGGTGACATACTTAATGACAATAAAGAGTTTTGGCAAGTCCTGTTAGTGAGCTGAACCAGACACTTTTCAGGATGTAACAAGTGTAATTTCCCCCATCCAACTGTATCTTAATTAAAAAGAATTAGAAATTTTAGGAGCTTGAACAATTCTGTACTGACAAATAGATTTAAACCATACTAGGTCAAAAATGCTAGTGATCCATGCACTTTGAGTGTGATTCCTGTATTTAAGGAGGAAGTAAGTTTTCCCAAATATTATTATGGCATCACTGGACCAGCCATACAGTTCTAATATTTTCAAGGTTACCAGTCAAATGGGGTCCAGCCAGTAATAACCTCTCTCCACATGTGGCTTAAATAATAGACTCTACCCTAGAAAATGCTATCACTTTGCCCCTCTTTCATTTATGGAAAATTGTCCTTGAATAGCTCTTTAAAAAAACAAACTAAACAGTTAGTAGTAAATATGAATAAATTTGTTGATGATCATTCTTCATCAACTGGCACCCATTTTCATAATGAGAAAATATCCATGTGCCTAAAGTTAGCTAATTAATTAGCTAATACCACTAAAATAAATGAAGGGATCTGCAAACAATGGCATTGCTGAAAAGTTAGAATGAGTACATCCAAGAGTGAAATAATTTATTTCTGCATCCCCAGGGCAAGTAGGTACTCAATAAATGCTTGCAGAATTGATTTGAATTCTGCCTTTTGAGACACATTTAACTAGTCCTTTAGCACTGTGGTGCCTTGTATGTTGCTGTGATGCTGGAAGTTTGCCCCTGGTATTTTGAATGCCGGCAGGGTTACCCATGGTGAACAAGTTTCATACATGTTGTTCTAGGAGTTTGCTGAGCCAATACTCTTAGCCAGCTTGGTTCCTACTTACTGAGACATTTTTTTTTTTTTTTT
>NW_006408599.1:11525404-11566812 GCF_000296735.1 Chrysochloris asiatica | reverse complement strand
TTTTTTTTTTTTTTTTCCTGCTTTAAGAAAGGGTGATTCCTTATCTGAGATCATTTATTCCCGTGGCCACCTGGTATCCACCCACCTTTCAGGACTCACTGAAGCCTTACTTTAAGAAGACTTCATTTGGAGCTCCAGGTGGAAGTGACCCACCCTTTGCTGTGACCCCACTGAACCTGCGCTGACCATTTACAAGAAGCTAAAGTGAGAAAGAGGCTTGGTTTAAGCTAGCCTGAAGAGGTGAGGAATGTGCTGAGAGCCTTGACGTCTGGAAGAAGAAACTGGAAATTAATTTTTATTTAATTATAACTCAACAAATGTTGAGTTTTATATGCCAGTCACTGAACTCATGTCATACACCTCTCTGCCTGTTTAGTCTCTTGACAACAAGGTTAGGAGTGACTTCTGGGCCAAGTTTGATTCTAGACAATATCCCTGAAGTTGCCTATGATCATGATCATGAATACTTATAAAAGAGGCCAAAGTGAAGGGCTTCATTCCCTACATCACAATTCTGGAATATTTCACAAAATACTTCAGTCCCATGATTCTTGCAGCAACCCTGAGGAGCCACAATTCCTGCTTTGTAAGCAGAAATGCCTCTTCCCTCCCCAGAACTGGAAAAGCATACCAACTAGAGACTAGAAACCCATCTAAGTTACGTGAGGGATCTTCATAATGCCCAGCCTCTCCTCTAGGGAAGAATCCTTGACTGGATTGGTTAGCTAATCCCATATTTAAATTATTTTGAATATCTTAAGGGGAAATTACCCACATAATACTTTGCATATAAATTGCTTATCAAATCTCAAAGCAGATCTAAATTAACTTCTTCAGATTTTGTGATTGACATCCTCTCCCCAGCTCCTTCCCCCCACCCCCCACCCCAGAGTAAATTCATGGTCTCCTAGCATCAGTCAAGTTTGTTTTATACCTGTCCTTTTAGCTAGAAATCCATCTTCAAATTTTCTGAGTGATCTCATCAGATAAATGTTTTACATAATCAGGAGAGTGCCAGAAAATGCATGTAACAGTGTCAGATGTTATTTTCTTAGAACTTAGAGTTAATCCTTGGAGTATGTTGAATGATTATTTCTCCAGGAAGTATCTAGAAGGCATTCATATAGGCTTGGAATAGAGTCCATCTTGTTCTTCATAGTGCCCAAAGCAGTTCCCAGCATATAATAGGTGCTCAAGAAAACGATACTGAATGAATGTTCTTGTTGTATTTTTTATATGTGGAACTCATACTTGCTTTTTTTGGTACCTGTATCCATCATGAAAGGAAAAGTAGCCTTTTTCACATGCCAAATATGGCATGAAAACCAATTCATGTTTTTGAGAAGTTTTGTGAGAAATACCAGCTCTTTTTTCATTATTTAAGCAAGGCATGTAGATAGGTTCTTGGGAAAACAAATTAAGAATTTTCCCTCTGAAGCGTTACTCTCTTCTCCAGGACTTTGGACTTTAGTTAAGACTCCTCAACTTAAGCAAATGTTTCAGGATCCAATTAGGCAAATGGCCCAATGGTGATAAATGCGTAGCAGGGATATGTTCACCTTCAAATCTTGACCTGAGTAGATCCATTCAGTTCGAAGTGTTATAATGTTTAGAAACTCACTACTACTTCAAGCCACTGTGGCAACATATCTGCTCCCTTTTGCCCTTTGCAATTAGTATTCTTATCAGTAAGTTACATAAAGTACTAACTTTTGGATCCTCAATTTCAGAGCTAAATCATTGCCTCTGTATAATCCCTGCTTAGCCCTAAGAAAATGCCTACATTTCAATGAAGAAAAGGAACTAGGAAGCAGACGATCTTCACACAAAGACATCTGTACTACCCCTATAGCAAGAAAGCTCCGAAGAAGGTTTTATCTTCTTTTGTGTAGTCCACCAAGGAGATGTCACTGACATTAACCATCAGTTTATCCCCTTCTTGCAAGGAGAACACAGCCCCGAGGTAGATGGGTTGGAACCAGTTGCTGCCTATTTCACACACTGACTTGGTCCCCGTTAGGAGCTGGGTTGGCTCGGGGTAGCTGTCTGTTACCTTGGTGACAATCACGATGATGGAATCCGGCTTGCTTGGTTGTCTCGCTATGCTCATTTTACCACACTCGGATGTGGTTCCTCGGAATGTGACCTGCGAGTAAACAAAGTAGTCTCCGGACTCTGGGATGAGCAGGAACTTATTGGTGTAGTTCATCCGATTCTTAGTGAAGGCCAAGCCAAGTTCGTGCTCCCAATGTAGAGCTGGGAACTGATTTTTCAAGTTCTGTGTAGAACTTTGTTTGACAACTGCAAAGACAAGAGACAAGTTGAATTTGTTCATGTGAGAACCTGTGGACTTCGCTAAAAAGTCTGCTCTCATTCTGAGAATAAGGTGGTTGAATAAAACCAACAATTAGGTGCCTTGGGGAAGAAGTAGAACACATGAGAGTGAGCATATATTTTGTTTAAAGAGAGCAGCATTTTGTACTTGGGCAAATTACTTTGCCTCTCTCATCCTGTTTTCTTATGATTTCATATAAAAAAAAGGAATACCTGTGAAAGGCATTAAAACAGATGGTGTATACAAAGTGTCTGGCTATTATGTTGTTAAGTGTCATCAAGTTGGTTCTGAGTCATAGTGTCCCTGTTTAGGATTTCAAGGAGTGGCTGGTGGGTTTGAACCGCTGACCTTATAGTGAACAGTCTAGTGCTGATCCTACAGTACCATGCTAGGACTCCTAGCTATTGTGTTGTCATTGATGTTAAGTGATGTTGACTTGGTTCTGACTCATAGAGACCCTGCATAGGGTTTTTGAGGAGTGGATGGTGGATTTGAACAGCTGACTTTGTGGTTCAAACCGACCTTGCTGTCTAGTGCTTTATCCCACAGTGCCACACCAGGACTCCTTAGATATTACGAGTAGCCTCTAAACTACATTCATTTTCATAGCCTTTTTATTTTAAATGTGCTGTGCTATGCTACCAAGAGGAGTTTTGGTGTGGCGCTATAGGGTAAGCACTGGACTGCTAGCCGTAAAGTCGGTGGCTCAAACCTACCAACCAGTCCTTAGAAACCCTATACACAGGTCGCTATGAGTTGGAACCAATTCAACGACAACAGAGAGAGGATATTTCAGAAAGAGAGAGAGATAGGTATTCTTTACCATGCTACTATATGCTATCCCAATGCTATGGTCCAAAGCGCGTGAAACGCAGGCAATGATTAATAAAGAATCAGCATGCAGGACATATATTGGAACCAGAGATCTAAAACATTTTGAAAATGTTTCTCATATAGTTGTTGTGAAGTGCCATCGAGTTGATTCCAACCCATAGCAACCAGTGTAGGGTTTCCAAGGAGCAAGAAGCTGGTGAGCTTGAACCACCGACCTTGCAGTTAAATGACTTTGTAGTCTGACGCATTAGCCTACAGTGCTACACCAGGACTCCTTTCATATAGAGACATGGTCAAAATATAAGCCAGTAGTTGCCTGAGAAAAAAAGGAAGACTCCCCCCACCCCCACCCCCAGTGAGATGGATTGCCACAGTGGCAATATCAGTGGCTCAAGTGTAGCAGCGATTGTGAGGTTGGCCTAGGACCAGGCAGTGTTTTGTTCTGTGGTGCACAGGGTCCTATGAGTCGGTACTGACTTGATGGCATCTAACATCAACAACAACAACAGTTGCCTGAGGAGTGGAAGTGACCAGGGCATGGGGGCACTTAGGCCCTGTTCCAATCCTGGCTCTGCCACACACTAACTTTATTAATCAACTACAAAAGTTCCTTCTTTCTCTGAGCCTCAGTTTTCTCTCTGTGAACTGAGGATAACATGACATTTTGGTCATAATATCAAAAATCAAACCCAAACCACTGCCATTGAGTAGATCCTGATTTATATATTGGATTTCCAAGACTAAATCATTACAGGAACAAACAGCCTCATTTTTCTCCAATGGTGCAGCTAGTGGTTTTGAACTTCTGACCTTTTAGCAGTCCAACACCTAACCCACAGCACCATAATGGTTGGGCACAATTGCAGTCAATAATTATTTCTCCCCGCCCCCCAAAAGTAAACCCTCATCTTTCATTTCAATGTATTAAAAAATAAGCTTATTTTAATTTGTATTTTATATGTTCTTTTGTCTGCATTATTCACAAGTTCACATTATAGAGAACCTATGAATGAACGCTTTTGTGAAATATGTCTGTAGCAGTGCAGGAAAAAAAATGAATAAAATAAAAATGTTGATTCAAACCAGTGATTTCAAATAAGATATTCTGTGATAAAACTAATAAGTTTTAGAAGTCAAAACATATTTTAATTTTTGGAAATTGCTTTTGGAACCTATCTCAATTATGTATGTGCTGACAGTCTAACAGTTTTGGGATAGTTTATGTTTAAAGAGACTATTTAGCACCTTCACAGGAGGTGAGTGACCAGATTTCTTCTAAAGCTTCCCCACCCAGTTTCAATTCCTTCCATTCTTATAAGACAGTGGTGACTGATGGGGACTCTCAGCATCTCCCTGATCCCAATTTTTACTCAAGACACACCCCGAATAGTTTCCTTTTAGTTAAACATTAAGATACATATATCTTGGACTACAAGTCTGTTCCCCTGTGGATTGTGAATTTCCTTATAAGTCAGGAAAACACACTTGTTTGGAATTCTCAGGCTTTTCAATCAAAAAAAAATTTTTTTTTTCCTTTAACACATCTTTCTGTACTTTTTCTTCCAAAGTCCCAAAGACCTGTGAAACTCCTTAGAAATTTCCACAGTAGACTGGGGAAAGTGGACAGCTGGTGATAGTATGAGATTCCTCTTTATTTCTTTACATCAGTGAAAACTCTGTGGAAATACTTAAGTTGAATAGGGTGTAGATGGACCTCAGAAATTGGCCTCACAGGGCATCTGTCACCTGTTACTAGATTCAGAAAAGCTTGCAACTATAGTCTGAGGAAAGCCATTTCTGAATAATTGGGTGTGTGAATGAAAGAGAGAGACAGAAGAGCAAGGAATAGGGCTGAGAGACTCTGAGAGAAAACTCTCAGGAGACATGGATGAACCTTTGGGCCTCTCACATGGAGGAGGACATCTGAAAGCCCTTTGATTAAGAGGAGACTGTTGCCAAGTAATGTTTCCAGTTGGAAGCCAATGGAATGAGATTTGGCAAATTCTCTGAATGAAATCTCAGGACCCCAGGCCCAGCCCATGGGCTTCTGGAAAACACATCAAGGATTGTTACCTGTCAGGTGTGCCCTTGGCTTAGTTCCATCTGCTCTGGGAGGCATGTCTGCAATGAAAGAGAAATAAGCTTTGTATGAGCCAAAGGGTGACTTGTGCGAAGACAGCACTTTTGAGGGTTTCATGGAGGCTGTGATGGGGAAGAAACATTCCTCTCCTTCACCTTGTGCAATTTCATTTCTTAGGGTGTTTTGGATTGGAATGTGGTACCTACAAGCACCCACTGGGACAAGGAAAGGTCTAGGAGTCATTTTGAATGTAAATTAAACTTGGCCACATGACTTTGGACAAGTTTTTTACTTGTCTGAGACTTTGTTTTCAGGATGGGCATGACAATTCCTATCGTGGATGGAGGATACTCAGCATGATTCCTGGCACATGATCAATACTCAACAAATAACAGCTTGCCTCTCCTTTCCTTTTGTAGCCATCTGCTCCGGCTGGTCTTGTAGAAGCTAATTAGCCTTGTTTCTTCTACATGATTCCTAAAACCATATCCACTGATGCATATGGATGGTCTAACAGAACTGGGATGGGGAACAGATGGGAACCACTTTGTAGCTATATGACCTTGGCAGGTCCCTTTCCCTCTCTAGGCCTCTGTTTCCCCATTATTAAGTCTATAAGACTTTAGAATTTTCATTTGGTTCTCAAAGATGATTATACAGAATAAGTGCTTTCTAAATGTAATGATGATGATGACGATTCGGATAAAAAGCTAAAATTCATGGAGTACATGTGTTCTGCTAGGCACTGTTCTAAGCTCTTTCTAGGAATTAGCTCATTTAATTCACACTAACCCTTTCAGATGTGGTGCTGTGGGTTAATGCGCCAGACTGCAAAGCTGTTTGAACTGCAAGGTCGGCGGTTCAAGCTCACCAGCTTGGAAACCCTATACAGGGTCGCCACGGGTCGCAATCGACTTGATGGCACTTCACAACCGCAACAACCCTGTCAGATGTTGTTGTTGTTGTTAAGTGCTGTGGAGATAGCTCTGACTTATAGTGACCCTGTATAGGATTGCCGAGGAGAGGCTGGTGAGTTTGAACCATTGACCTTGTGGTTCACACTGACCTTGTAGTCTGGTGCTTATTCTGGCACCATTGAAACCATTTTTATAGATAAGGAAACTGAGACACAGATAGGTGATTTGCTCAGGGTCACATTTTGAGCAAATTCTAGAGCTGGGTTTGAGTTCAGACCACCAGTACCACATGCCATGTACTTGACCATGAAGTCTTCTGACTTCTCGGTGTCTGGGGAGGAGCCTCACTCTTCCTCTGGGTTTGCATCCCTGGGCTTAGCAACTTTGTAGCTTAAAACCCATCTCTGAACTTTCTGTATAACAGAATTACTAGAAATGTTCTTGCTCCCCACAGGAAAAGAAAGAGGAATATACTTACAAACTCGCTGATGTGATGGTCCCAACTTTTGTCCCTTTGGAGTCTGTTGGGAAAGAGAAATATGATTCAGGTCATCTGTCATCCGGACCCCAACACCATACAGCTACCCATGGTGGTGGTGGTGGCGTGCCATCAAATCAGTTCCAACTCATAGCAACCATGTAAAGGATTTCTGAGGCTGTAAATCTTTACAGAAGCAGAAAGCCTCATCTTTCTCCCATGGAGCAGATAGGGGATTCCAACCGCTGACCTTGTGATTAGTAACTCAACACATAACCACTACACTACAGCTATCCATGCTGTTGTTGTTATTAAATGCTGTCGAGTTAGTTCTGAATCATAGCCACCCTGTAGAGAGTTTCTGAGGAGTAGCTGGTGAGTTTGAACTGCTGACCTTGCAGTTCAAACCAACCTTGAGGTCAAGTGCTTATTCTATGGTGCCACACCAGGACTTCATAGCACAGGCATAATTAAGAGACTGTAGAATAAGCACTGAACTGCTAACCAAAAGGTTGGTGTCACTAACTCGATGGCACTTAACCACAGCTACCTAGGTTGGGTGCCCTGAGATGAGGAAAACGGCAATACCAATATTTTGATTGATGGGAATCTTGCAACCACATTCTCTTTCCCTTCTTCAGTAGCACCAATGACCTTTCTCTCTTATGCTTGTCTTCAACCGTTAGCTTTAAATTTCTGTCCTGTTAACTTTTCCTATTCTCTTCCCTAGCATCTTGTTATTATTTATATTGTTTGAATGAATTATGACACTTTTTCTTTTCACCTTCACAATTTAAATATTGGAACTAATTTTTTAATGATATAAAAAAAGAGAGAAAAAATAATGGTCATGGTACAGCCTTAAAAATGCCTTTATTGTAACCATGGCAATGAAACGATATACGATAGGATGAATGTAAAACTAATGTTCTCCCATGTAAACTATCACATAATTCACAATAAAACATTAAAAAAAAAAAAGCCTTTATTTCCACATGCTACATGAAGACTTTATTTTTAAAACCCTACTTTGTGAACCACAGCAGATACCACAAGTGGAAGAATAACTGCTTTGGATCAGACCTGAAACTGAATCCTTGTTGTTGTTAATTGTTGTCGAGTCGGTTCCGACCCATAGCGACCCTGTACAGGGTTTCCGAGGCTGTAAATCTTTACGGGAGTAGAAAGCCTCATCTTTCTCCCATGGAGCGGCTGGTAGTTTCGAACCGCTGACCTTAAGGTTCGCAGCCCGATTCGTAACCACTACACTACCAGAAACTGAATCCTAGTCCACCATAATATGGTCTTAAGCCAGATACTTTTCCTCTGTGAGCTTTCGTTTTCTCGTTTGTAAAATGGAGATAACATCCCTTATCGTTAATGACTCCCAGTGCTCATTTGAAGATCAAATTATAAAATGTATGAATCAACACAAAGGATGCATGAAGGAACACCACTCACTTGCTTTTGCTTAGAAACAAAACCATCATTTTACGTAGTTATTTGTTTTGGAATAAAACCACCATTTTACATTTTACAATGTTTCTAAAAAAAGCATTCTCTGATATTATTTGGACTCAACTCAGAGTCTTCTTATTTGGACACAGTCCTCACTAGCAAAGCACCCTCATGCCACCATGATCATTTGATCAGTTTATATCTTAAAACCTTTCTGTGTGCGTGTGTCTGAGAGAGAGAACTTGTGAGTCAGGAATAGTGTATCTGAATGAGTATGTTGTTGTTGTTGTTAGGGTGCCATCGAGTTGATACTGACTCATAGTGACCCTATGCACAGCAGTGTAAGTATAAGACAGCACAATTCTGGCAATGGGAAAGAGTTTGAACTGATGTGCTTTTGCATCTGTGTATATACAACATATAGGAGAAAGATGAGGCTTTCTGTTCCTGCAAAGATTTATAGTCTTGGAAACCCTATACAGGGTCACTATGAGTCGAACCAACTCGATGGCATTTAACAACAACAATCTACTGCATATATTTATGGTGTGATGTGGTGTGCAAAAACATCTCTCCATATGTACATGGGTGCCATTGCTGAGTCTAGTGAGCAGGAGAGAGCAGGTCTGTGAGCAACAGTGACTTTGTGAGAGCCCAGACTCCCAGGCTCTTTTTACTCTGGAACCTTCTGCTGGGAGCCATCTTGAGGGCAGAAATCTTGTCTTCAAGTGATTAACTAACTTCATTGTCTCTCCAGATCATTTCTCTCTGTTTCCTAATTCTCTTAATGGTGCCACTGCTATGTTCCCAGGCCTGAAATGGCTGTTCTTTTTATTCTTCCACATACTCAAGGGTTGTCATTTCTATTTTTGTTTTTTTTTTGGTTCTCATTTGTGCTTCCATTCCAGGCCTTAGCACTCTGTTCCCCTGGATTCTCCCAGCAGCCTCCTAACAGGTCTTCCTGCTTTGGGTCTCTCCCTTTCTTAGATCCATTTCCTAGCCTACTTCCAGAATGGTTTGTCAAAAGCATTACTATCGAGATACAGTTCTGCCCCCAAACCTTTAGTGACTTCCCATGGCCTTCTAGACACAGTCGAAAATACTTATCTAGGCAGTTAGGTCCTAATTTTCATCTCTGTCTTGTTATCCATTATTTACTCCTCTCCAAGTCCCCTCCCTGTGCTCCAGCCATAAGAGACAAGCGCAGTGAATGATTAAAACCCAAAAAGCAAAACCAAACTCACTGCCACTGAGTTAATTCAGATAACTTTGCAGTTCTCAGCCCAACACCTACTTTACAGCACCACCGGGGCCTGAATAATCTAAACCCATAAGAACCCATTGCTATAAAGTCAATTCTGACTCATGGTAATCCTGGATAGGGTTTCTGAACTTCATCTATTTCTCATGGAGTGAGTGGCTGGTAGGTTTGAACTGCTGACCTTTTGGTTAGCAGACCAGTGCTTATCCTACAATACCACCAGGGATAATTGAATGATTCAAAGGACCTGAAAAATGCAGTCTGTGTAGTCATTGTTTATGGAACAATCAGCTGTGCTAAACCCTTTAATACATTATCTCCTTCAGCTTTGCAACAGTCCCTTCAGGTTGATGAAAATCATGCTAAGGTAGGTTAAATGACTTGCCCAAGGTCTCACACAAGGAAAGAGGAGTAGTAGGATTTTAACCCAAATCAATTGATTCCAGAATCCCAAGCTCTAAACCATTACTACTTAGAGCTCCTGGATGCTTTTCTCATCTGCATGATCTTCCCACCATGCACTTTGACAGTGGAGCAAGCACAGAGGCCAGAGGACCTGGACCTGAACTAGAAGTGGGGGATTCAGGGGAATTATCCCTAACTGGCCTCACAGTTTTGGCATGTATTAGATAATAAAAGGGATAATGACTATTTCAGACAAGATCAACAACTTATGTAAGAGTGAGGAGGCAGTTGGGAAACTGCAAGGACTTCTGCTATCCAGTGAATCCATTGTGTACACTTAATGTACGGTCATGACTTCATGAATAGAATGCCCTTCTTAGGAAATTTCAACTCAAATGATCTGACAGCTTGTCCAGCATCAGTAAATTTCTGGGTCTCTGAGGTAGAGAAGCAGTCCAGAAGTGAACTTACTCTGTATCTGTTTCCTTACTTACTATAGACAGAGATGATAAGGAATTGGTCCTCAGGCAAGGCAGAAAACTAAGGAGAAACTGCAAGAGGGAATTGGGAAGAACTTGGCTGCATTTCCTTATGTAGTTAAGGGTACTTGCCCTGGTTGGCTTTTCCCAGTTCTCTGCTTAAAAGTTTTTATTTTTTTTAACCATTCTGTTTATCTTTGGCTAAGAAGACACTCAGTTAAGAGTTTGCAGCATTTCTTTTTAGCTCAATAATCCCTTTTAATTAGCATATATATGGAATGCAAAAACATTTTCCTTATTTGTACTGGATTACTGTAAATTGGTACACATTTAGCTTTTGTTATGTGTTGATTTGATTGGCCCAGAATGCTATAAGTACTTCGAGACTATGACAACACTCGCTGGTAAGTATTGAAGACACCAACATCCCAAGAATTCAAAAGAAGACCATCAGCTGGGATTCCTCCTCAAAAAACAGCTTTGACAGCTCTGCAGTGCTGCTTCTATTACTATGGAGTCTCCATTGTGGAAAGAAGAATGTTGTACTGATGGGGGTGAGCATGAGTGAAGAGGATAGTTCAGAGGCTGAAATAGTAGCTTACTTGGAAAAGATTTGTGCATTTGAGTTGGCTCAACACATGCCCTTAAGATGTTGTTGTTGTTAGGTGCCATCAAGTGGATACCAACTCATAGCAACCCTATGCATAATAGAACAAAACACTGCTTGGTACTGGGCCAACCTCAAAATGGTTGCTCTATGCACGAGCTCATTGTTGCCACCACTGTGCCAATCCATCTCATTGGGGATATTCCTTTGTTTCTCCAACCCTCCACTTTACCAAACATGATACTGGTCCCTCCTGATGATATATCTGAAGTATGAGAGATGAAGTTTGGCCATCCTGGCTTCTAAGGAGCACTCTAGCTGTACTTCTTCCAACACAGATCTGTTTGTTAATTTGGCTGTTCATGGTACTTACAATATTCTCCTCCAACACCATAGCTCAAATGCATCACTTCTTCTACAGTCTTCCTTATTTACTGTCCAACATTCACATGAATATGAGGCTATTGAAAATACCATGGCTTGGGTCAGGTGCACCTTAGTCCTCAAACTGACATCTTTACTCTTAAACACTTTAAAGAGGTCTAATGCAATACATCATTTGATTTCTTAACTGCTACTTCCATGAGTGTTGGTTGATTTGGCAAAATGAGGCCTTTGACAACTTCAATCTTTTCTCCATTTATCATGTAATTTATTGGTCCAGTGGTGAGGATTTTTTCTTTACGTTGAGGTGCAACCCATACAAAGGCTGTGGTCTTTGCTCTTCATCAGTAAGTATTTTAAGTCCTCTTTGCTTTCAACAAGCAAGGTTGTATCATCTGCATATTGCAGGTTGTTAATGAGTCTTCCCCCAAACTTGATACCACATTTTTCTTCATATAATCCAGCTCCTCAAGATGGTGGGTGGCAACACCAGGCCAATAGGATGTCTTATTGCTCTTTAACATTGACCCATCTCCATCATTTTTATATTATTCTTTGACACTAATGAGACACTGACTCATCTCTACCACTTTTGAATTACTCTTAGGCCTCAAGGAGACCATGGTTCCCTAAGGGGAGCTGGTCTCTGCAACATTAGAACCCAAACTGAATAGACACAGGGCTGAAAAGCACCCAGAAAAACAGGACTTATTTTTCCTGTTGTGGCGCTGTGGGATTAAGCACTGAACCAAAAGGTTGGTTTGAACCACAAGGTAGGCAGTTCAAACTCACCAGTTGCTCCTTGAAAACCGTACACAGGGTCACTATAAGCCAGAACTGACTTGATAACACTTAACAACAAACAACAAAAATCTTAAACTACTAGCTGAGAACCAGGATCCAATGTTATTTCCCTGAGTGTTATTATTATTCCACAAAGTGATATTTCTTGGGTATTTATTGCTTTTCCCTCTCTAGTCAAACTAAAGGTTCATGCAGGCAGAAACCTAGGCTACTTGTCTAATTTATGATTATATTCTTGGTGTTTTGGACCATGCCTTCTGCTGAATTACCAACTAGCAAGCTATGCAGATGCTTAGGCCCCAGAAAGACAGAGGCATAAAGACAGCAAGATTGAGGACAGCCTCAGTGACTTTAGCCAGAGTTTCCCAATTCAGTAATTTAGGAAAGAGATCTCTTTATTTTATAATACTTGCAACATTTTGAATGCTTGTTTAAACTAAAAAAATGTTTTCACTGCATGCAATTGTTAGTCATAATCCTTCAGTCCTATTGTTGTTGTTAAGTGTTGCTGAGTCAGTTCTGACTCATAATGACCTTGTATAGGGTTTCTGAGGAGCAGTTGGTAGGCTTGAACTGCCAACTTTGTACTTTGAACCGATTTCATGGTCCAGTGCTTATCCTATAGCACCACACCAGGACTCGCTTTGAGCATAGTGACAACCCTAGAATTATTAGTTGAAAATTGCAAGGGTTGTCCAGAGAAAACAAATGAGTATGGCCATCAGCATACATCTTGGTGGCATACCTGCTGCCGTCATGATTAATGAGCCTAAGCACAGCAAGTTGCTGCCTTTTGACCTTTAGTACCTGTAACGTGGGAAATTTACACTTTCTTTTTTATCTTTTATTTTGTATGTTGGCTGGCAATTCCTGAATCAAAATAATCATAATATAACTCTATGGGTGGAATCCTGGTCTAGTGCCGTAGGATAAGTATTAGACTGCCAACTACAAGGTTAGCAGTTCAAGCCCACCAGCTGATCCTCTATGATTCGGAATGACTTGAGGACACACCACAAAAGCAACAACAACAACCTGATAGGCTCAAGCCACCACAGTACAACCAACTGAAAGATAAGTGTTAGAAAGGTCAGCCCATTGCATTCGCTGGGAATCGTACCCTGATCAACTGCTTGGAAGGCAGTTATGTGATATGACCAGAATTTCAAATTCCAGCAGGGTCACCCATGGTGGACAAGTTTCAGCTGAGCTTCCAGACCAAGACAGACAAGGAAGAAGGGGACGTGCACTACTTTTAAAGTGTAGCCACTGAAAATCTTATGAATAGCAGTGCTAAGATAGAGTGCTAGAAGATGAAAATATGACGAATAGCCTCAGAATTTTGTCAGATAGAGTGCTGAAAGATGAGCCCTTCATGATGGAAGTTACTCAAAATGACTGGCGATGTTGCCTGGGATGTCAAAGTAAAGTTTACCGTAATGATGTGAATGGAGTAAAACTTTTGGGACCTTCATTTTCTGCTGGGCACAACTCAAAATGAGGAGAAGCAGCTGCAAATATCCATTAATAATCAGAATGTAGAATGTATGAAGTATGAATCTAGGAAAACTTGAAGTTGTCTAAAATGAAATGGAACACATAAAGATTTACAACCTAGACATTAGTGAGTGGAAAGGACTCTTGGTGTGGTGCTTGGTGTAGGGTCAGCACGGGACTGTGAACCACAAGGTTGGCAGTTTAAACCCACCAGTTGCTATTTGGAAACCTTATACAGGGTCACTATGAGTAGGAACTGACTCAATGGCACTTAACAACAACAACAAGTGAGCTGAAATGGACTAATGTTGGCCATTTTGAATCAATCATACAGTTTACTATATGCTGGGAATGACAAATTAAAGAGAATACCATCACATTCGTCAACAGAAAAAACACTTCAAGATCTATCTTGAAGGACAACACTGTCTGTGATAGGATAATATCCATATGCCTGCAAGGACAACCAAAGACCACAGCCTTCAGTATGGGTTGCACACAATTTAAAGAAAACAAAAATCCTCACTACTGGACCAATAAATAGCATCATGATAAATGGAGAAAAATTGAAGTTGTCAAAGACTTCATTTTGCTTGGATCCACAATCAGCACTCATGCAAGCAGCAGTCAAGAAATCAAATGACAAACCTGCTGCACAAGACCTCTTTAAAATGTTCAGAAGCAAAGATGTCAGTTTGAGGACTAAGAGCCGCCTGACCCAAGTTACGGTATTTTCAATAACTTCATATGCATGTGAAAATTGGACAATGAATAAGGAAGACCATAGAAGAATTGATACATTTGAATTATGGTGTTGGAGAAAAATATTACAAGTACTGTGAACTGCTGGAAGAATAAAGAAATCTCTTTTGGAATAAGTACAGCCAGAATTCTCCTTAGAAGTCAGTATGGAGCGACTTCATCTCCCATACTTTGGACATATTATCAGGAGGAATTAATCCCTGGAGGGACATCATGCTAGGTAAAGTGGAGAGTCAGCAAAAAAAAAGAAACACCCCCAAAAAGATGGATTGGCACAGGGGCAACAGAAGTGGACTCAAGCTTAACAATGACTGTGAGGATGGTGCAGAACCACTCAGTGTTTCCTTCTGTTGTGCATAAGGTCTTTATGAGTCAGAACATATCGATGGCAACTAACAACAACAAAAACAACACAGGAAGACCAGTTAATACCACTATTATTAAAATTTATGCACCGACCACTAAAGCTAGTGATGGTGAAGTTGAAGAATTCTACCAACTTCTTCTGTCTGAAATTGATCAAGCATATAATCAAGATGTATTGATAATTACTGGTGATTGGAACATGAATGTTGTAAACAAAGAAGGATCAGTAGTTGGAAAATATGGCCTTGGTGATAGAAATGATGCTGGAGTTCAAATGATGGAAATATGCAAGACTAATGACTTATTCATTGCAAATACCTTTTTCAACAACATAAAAAGTGACTATACACATGGACATCACCATATGGAATGCACACAATCAAATTGTCTATCTCTGTGGGAAAAGATGATAGAAAAGTTCAATATCACCAGCCAAAACAGGGCTAAGGGCCTACTGTGGAACAGATCATCAATTGCTCATATGCAATTTCAGGCTGGAGCTGATGAATATTAAAACAGGTCCGTGAGAGCCAAAATATGACCTGGGATATATACCACCTGAGTTTAGAGACCATCACAAGAACAGTACTAATGCATTAGACACTAATAATTGAAGACCAGAAGAGTTGTGGGATGACATCAGCATTATACAGGAATAAAGCAAAAGGTCATTGAAAAGATAGGAAAGAAGGAAAAGACCAATATGGATGTCAGAAGAGATAGAAATTTATTCTCCAGCATAGATATGCTAAAGCAAATGGAAGAAATGAGAGCATAAAAGATCTGAACAGAAAATTTCAAAGAGTAGCTTGAGGAGATCAAGTCAATCAAGTATTACAGTGAAATGTACAATGACCTAGAATTAGAAAACCCAAAGGGAAGAAGACACTCAGTATTTCTCAAGTTGAAATAACTGAAGAAAAAATTGAAACCTTGATTTGAAATATTGAAGGATTCTATAGGCAAAATGGAGTCCTGGTGTGACACTGTAGGATAAGCAGTTGCTCCTGAGATTGGTTTGAACCACAAGGTTGGCAGTTCAAATTCACCAGCTGCTCCTTGAAAAATCCTATTCAGGGTCACTATACAGAGCCAAACAGTTGAAACCAACTTGATGACACTTAACAATAAAAACAATGTAGGCAAAATATTGAATGATGTAGAAAGCATCAAAAGAAGATGGAAGAAATATAGAGTCACTGTATGAAATGTACCAAAATGAAATGGTCAGTTTTCAACCATTTCAAGAAGTAGTATAAGATGATATAAGATCAAGAACCAATGTTACTGAAGGAAGAAGTCTAAGCTTCACTCCAGACATTGGTGAAACACAAGACTCCAGGAATTGACGGAATACAAATTGAAATATTTCAACAAACTGATGCAGCACTGGGTGAGCTCACTCATCTATGCTAAGAAATTTGGAAGACAGTACTTATTCAACTGATTGGAAGAGATCCATAATTATGCTAATTCCAAAAAGGTAACTCAGTGCAATGTGGATATCATTAATATCACATGCAAGTAAAATTTTTCTGAAGATAATTCAAAACCAGCTGCTTCAACAGAGAGCTGTCAGAAATTGACGCTGGATTTAGAAGTTGTGGAACTAGGGATATCATTGTTGACCTCAGATGGATCTTGGCTGAAACCAGAGAATACCAAAAAGATGTTTACTTTTGCTTTATTAACTATGCAAAGGTTTTCAACTGAGTGGATCATGACAAACTATGGATAACATTGTGAAGAATGGGTATTCCAGAACATTTAATTGTGCTCATGAGGAACCTGTACATAGACCAAGAGGCAGTCATTCTAAATGAACAAGGGAATACTGAATGCTTTAAAATCAGCAAAGGTATGTACCACGATTTTACTTTTACCATATTTATTCAATCTGTATGCTGAGCAAATAATCTGCGAAATTGAATTATATGAAGAAGAAGGCGGTATCAGGATCAGAGGAAGACTCATTAACAATCTGTGATATGCAGATGATACACCCTTGCTTGTTGAAAGCAAAGAGAACTTAAAGTATTTACTAATGAAGATAAAGAGTACAGTCTTTCATGTGGATTGCACCTTACTGTAAAGGAAGCAAAAATCCTCACAACTGGACCGATAAATAATATCATGGATAAAAGACAAGTTGGCCAAGACTTCAGTTTCCTTGTACCCACCATCAACACTCATAGAAACAGCCGTCAAGCAATCAAATGGCACATTGCATTAGGCAAATTTACTGCACAATACTTCTTTAAAGTGTTCAAGAGCAAAGATGTCACTTTGGGGACTAACGTACACCTGACAAATCCATGGTATTTTCAGTAGTTTTATACGTATGTGCAAGTTGGACAATGAGTAAGGAAGATTGTAGAAGAACTGAAGCATTTGAGTTGTGGTATTGGAGATGAATACTGAAGGTACCATGGACTTCTGGAAAAAACAAACAGGTCTGTGTTGGAAGAAGTACAGCTACAGTGCTCCTTGGAAGGCAAGATAACATGTCTCATACTTATGACATATTATCAGGAAATACCAGTCCCTGGAGAAGGACATCGTACTTGGTAAAAATGGAGCTCAGCAAAAAAAGAGGAAGAACCCTGATGAGACAGATTGACACAGTGACATCAATAATGGACTCAAGAGCAACAATAATTGTGAGGATTGTGCAGGACTGGACAGTATTCTGTTCTCTTGTGCATATGGTTGCTATGAGTCAGAGCCTACTTGAAGGCTCCTAACAACAACAGCATACCCTACAGACATTTTTGAAATTACTTGAAGGATGGAGGAAAGGAGGTGAATAATATTTAATTGAGTGCCCTCCAGGGACATGGAATTGTAGAGTGTATTTATATGTATCTTTTATATAATCTTTCAATGACAGGTTGACAGCACTATTTTGTAGCACTTTTAAGTCTATAACTGAAGTTTAAAAAGGTCAAACAACTATTCAAGGTCTAAGAGTAAATGGAGAGTCTAAGGTCTGAAACTTTAGGCCAAGTACAGATTTTGATGCATATCAAAATGTCCAAGTCGAATGAGCAGTAGATGAAGTAGCCTGAAGTGAGGTCATCTTTGATAGTTTCTTATTAGTATTTGACCAGAAAAAATTCTTGAGTGTATTTTAACTAATGATGCACTTATTTTTCCCTTCCATGTTTTGTTGTCATTCTACAGTATATTTATAAACAAAAAAAGACATTCATTACTCTCTGTAATAAATGCTGTAATTGCAAATGCTTAAATGTTTTTTTGACCCTTAACATTCTCCCAGTACTTCCACAAGAAATACACAAATGTTTGGCTCCTTCTTCTAACTCTTGTTCCTCCTTGTTTGTACTTGAACAAGGATAAATTTAACCTGTTATTATTGTTAAGTGCTGTCGAGTCCACTTCCGACTCACAGCAACTCTGTATAGAGTGTTTGAGGAGCGGCTGGTGAGGTTGAGCTGCTGACCTTGCAGTTCAAATGGGCCTTGCGGTCCAGTACATTAACCTGCAGCACCACACCAGGACTCTAAACTTAACCTAGAAATGCTTTATTCTGAGGCCATTTCATTTCATCCTCCTCCAAGATATCCTGGACAAGGCTTTACATACAACATTAGCATGTGGCAGGCCAGAATGTAGTCTTGTACGTGTAGCAAATTTGGAAGTTGTTGCTCTGTTATTTCCTTGCTTTTTGACTTTAGCATGTCACCTGACTTGAGTGAGACTCAATTTCCTTATCATTGTAACCCATTGTCAGGGAGTCAATTCTGATTCATAATGGTCCCATATAGGGTTTCTGAGACTGTAGATCTTTTCAGGAGCAGACAACTTCATCTTTTCCCTGTAGAGTGACTGATATATTTCAACTGCTGATCTTGCAGCTAGCAGCCCAATGCCTAATCCATAGTACCACCAGGGCTCCTTTTATCAACAAAAGCAGACACTAATTTTTCCTGGTCAGGACTATTGTAATGGCTAAGAAAGAGCCTACACATAGAAAGTGAGTATCCTAGTCATTTACCTACTTTCTTCTGGCTCAGTAAACGTTTGTGGTATGTACTCCTGGTTCTGCGAATCTTCCCTTTGGTTTTATTAATTTGTTGTAGACTGTGGCTACCTTCTTGCTTCTTTTTGCTGAATGGTTATAGTGAATCATTGGGGAGTCCTTGGGGGCTTCTTCCTTTTCCCAATAAATAGACATTCAAATCACCTATTTAAGAGTCCCTGGATGGCTCAAAAGATTAAGTACTCCAACACTAGTCGAAAGGTTGGCTGTTCAAACCCACGCAGAGGTGCCGCGAAAGAAAGATCTGGTGATCTTTGCACAAAAAGTCACAGCCTTGAAAATCCTATGGAACAATTCGATTCTGTATGCAAAGGGTCGCCATGAATCAGAACTGACAAGATGGAAACTAACAGCAACGGTAATCATCTAGTTTGCTTCGGGATTCCTGTCCTTGCAGAATGCAAGTTGCTTGATGGAATGAAATTTCTTTCCCCTTTCCCTACCTGTTTCAAAACTTAACCTTTCTGCTGCCAGCTGCTTGGTCCTACTAAGAACTCAGTTGTTATTGTTTGTTGTTAAATACCATGGAATCATTTCTGACTCATAGTGACCCTGCATAGGATTTCAAAGGAGCGTCTGGTGGATTTGAACTGCTGACCCTACAGTTAGCAGTCCAGTGCTTATCCTTCAGTGTCACACCAGAATCCAGACGGGGAAATAAATTAGTTTTTTTTAAAATTCATATTGTGGCTTGGGTGAAAGTTTACTGAAGAAATTAGTTTTCCATTCAATAGTTTATACACATTTTGTTTTGTGATATTGATTGCTATCACTTCAGTGTTAATATCACTCTTCCCTTTTCCTGCTGGGGTCCTTGTTTACATTTGTCCTTCTTTCCTGCACCTTTCCTGCCTTCTGAGCTTTGCTTTTGGGCAAATGCTGCCCCTTTGGTCTTGTATGGTTGATTGTTTTGAGGAGCATGCTCCTCAGTGTTATTGTTCACTTTGAAGGTCTGTCTATTGTGTGGCTCTTGGTCTATGTACCTAGACCAAGATTAGGAAAGATGTGTGCCAGGGTTGTATTCTTTCACCATATATATTCACTGTCTATGCTGAGCAAATAATCTGAGAAGCTGTATTACATGAAGAAGAATGGCATCAGGATTGGAGGAAGACTCATTAACAACCTGCAATATGCAGATGATACAAACTTGCTTGTTGAAAGCAAAGACGACTTAAAATACTTACTAATGAAGATCAAAGACTACAGCCTTTGGTATGGGTTGCACCTCAATGTGAAAAAAAAAAAAATCTTCACCACTGAATCAATAAATTACATGATAAATGGAGAAAAGATTGAAGTTGTCAAAGACGTCATTTTGCTTGACTCAACCAACACTCATGAAAGCAACAGTCAAGAAATCAAATGACATATTGCATTAGGCAAATCTGCTGCACAAGACCTCTTTAAAGTGTTCAAGAGTAAAGATGTCAGCTTGAGGACTAAGGTGCGCCTGATCCAAGCCATGGTATTTTAAATAACCTCTTATGCATGCAAAAGTTAGACAGTATTTGAATAAGGACGACTGTAGAAGAATTGGTGCATTTGAGCTATGGAGTTGGAGAAGAATATTAAAAGTACCATGGACTTCCAAAAGACCAAACCAATCTGTGTTGGAAGAAGTACAGCCAGAATGCTCCCTGGAAGCCAGAAATGGCCAGACTTCACCTCTCATATTTGGGACATATTTTCAGGACAGGCCAATCCCTGGAGAAGGATATCATTGTTGGTAAAATGGAGGGTTGGAGAAAAGAGGAAGACCCCCAACTAGATGGATTGGCACAGTGACAGCACCAATGCACTCAACTGTGAAATGATTGTTAGGTTGGTGTAGGACCAGGCAGGGTTTAATTCTGTTGGGCATAGGGTTGCTATGAGTGGGTACCAACTCCATGGCACCTAACAACAAATTGTATGGCTGAATGGTGTTCTCCAGAATGAGTTCAGTTCCGTGTTTGAAGGTATATAAAGACCACAATCTCAGGGGTTCTATCGATCTCTATCAGACCAATAAGTCTAGTCTTCTTTATGACTTTGCATTTTGTTCTACACTTGTCTCCTACTCTGTTCAGGACCTTCTATTTTGACTCTAATCAGCAGTTGGTAGTGGTAACTGGCACCATCTAGCTCTTCTGAACTTAGGGGTCACAGAGGTTGTGGTTCACATGGTCCATTTGTCCTTTAGACTAAATGTTTCCTTGAAGCTTTGATTTTCTTCACTCTTTTTTTGCTCTGGATAGTGGAAGACCAATAGTTGCATCTTAAATGGTTGCTTGCAAACTTTTAAGACATCAGTTGCTACTCACCAAAATAGGAGGTAGAAAATTATTTTGTTTTTGTAGACTACGGTACGCCAATTGACCTAAAAATCCCCCAAGACTATGGTCCTAAATCCCCAAGTCCAGTAACTCACTCCCAAGAAGTTTTCATAACTTTTCCCTCGGATTGTTTTATAGTATTCATGAATATATTAATAGATATATTTGCAGCATATGTAAATTGCTATGTAGAAATATCTTCTGCCAAACATCTGTACTTGCTCACCTTCTCACACCTGTCAACTTTGCATGTCTACTTATGTATTCACTCTAAAGTATTGCTTGTGATTACTGTAATTGCAGGAATGTTCATATAATAGCATTTTCCTCTGCTGACTATAACCCCTTTGCCTTTGTCATACTGTGGTGACTTGGGCGATAAACTGTTGTGGCCACTGTATTCAGAGACACTGTGGTGTGTGGTCTGTCTGAGGACTCGGGGCTTGAGGTGTTCCTCAGTGAATGTTGTGTCTTCACTAAGGAGTCAATGTATGGATTCTGAAATCCCCAGCTATAAGCTGCCCCAGATGTTTGGGTTTCAAACACAGTGCACCTTCACTACTTCTGGTACTTCTGCTCTTTGCCCACAGCCTGACCTTTGTAATGTCTGGGTTTGTCTAGCAACATGCCAAGCAGGAGCTTCCTGAGGCTACAGCAGAGGCAGCGCGACTGTAAATTGTAAAAAGCATCAGCTTTTTACAATTTATAAAACACTTTTATCTCACCTATCTGTTTGTTTTCTCCAGATCACTCTGAAACAGAATGATCATCATTGTCCTCATTTCAAATAGGAAACAACTTGGCTGAGGTAACAGGGTTTGCTCAAGGTGGAGAGTGTTGTTGTTGTGTGCCATCGAGTCAGTTCCGACCCATTGCAACCCTGTATAGGGTTTCCAAGGAGCAGCTGGTGAGCTTGAACCACTGACCATGTAGTTCAAATGACTTTGCAGTCTGGCCCACAGTGCCACACCGGTGGGGAGTAGGGAAATAGTGCCTGGTACTTATCTACCTTATGCCAAGAGCTTTCAGTGGCAAGTTTTCTGATCATCTTTCAGTATTTTCTTCACAGCACTCTAAAAGCAAGTGCATTAGCCTCCTCATTTTCTAGGCAGTGAAACTGAAGGCTCAGGGAAGTCTAACACCATGCCTGTTCCCCCGTGCCATTCTTCTAGCAAACAGTGCAGTTAAGTGTCTTTTGTGTGCTCTCAGGGGATGAAGCAGACTGATATTTACTGAACACTTACTATGTGCCAGACACTTTTCAGGATCTTTATGAACCACACTGGGAGGAAAATAATTTGCCTGAGCTTACACCCAGAGACAGGCAAGCATAATGGTGAGGAGAGTTAGACTATACAGTGGGTTTGAAGTCCTAGGTCACACGCTCTGTGTGAATTTGGGCAAGTTGCTTAACTTCTCTAAATCTCAGTTTCATCATTTCTAAAATGGGGGTAATCATAGTATTTTCCTCATCATGTGATTTTGAGGATTAACTGAGATGATTTATGTGTATATTACTAGCAGAGATTGCACAAGGGTTATCTTTGGGGTGCTGTTCTGTGCAGAATCTCACTCTAAATTCATATTTAGAGCTTCTTTATATGAGACTCTAGAGATGAAGGTGCTGATCACATTGCCTGGCATATGAAAAATGATCCCAGGCACACCTCATTTTATTGCACTTTGCCTTACTGTGTTAACAAATTTATTGCACTTTGCCTTACTGTGTTAACAAATGGCAGGTTTGGCACAACCTTGTGTAAGGAAAGTCTATAGGCACAATTTATCCAGCAGCATGTGTTCACTTTGTGCCTTTGTGTCACATTTTGGTAGTTATTGCAATATTTCACAATTTTTCAGAATGTTATCGCACACTTAATAGACTACTCAAAATCCAAAGCCAATGCCATTGAGTCGATTTGGACTCATAGTGACCATGCATAGGGTTCCCCATGGACTCCTGGTTTGGTGCTATAGGATCAGCACTGGACTGAAAACCATGAGGTCAGCAGTTTAAACCCATCAGCTGCTCCTTGGAAGTCCTATACAGGGTCACTATGAGTCAGAACTGACTTGACGGCACTTAACCACAGCAACATAGGGTTTCCTAGACTGCAAATCTTTCTTTATGGGCACAGAAAACTTCATCTTTCTCTCACAGAGTGACTATGAGTTTGAACTGCCAACTTTGTAGTTAGCAGTCCAGTGCTTTTCCCACAGCACTATCAGAGTACACTGTTGTGTGATCATAACTTTCATATGCACTGGAACACTTGAAAATACGTGTGATTCCGTTTTGTTGTGATATTCACTTTAGCAGTGGTCTGGAAGTGAACTCACATCATCTCTGAGGTACGTCTGTATGAGGGCACAACTGTGATGTGGTGAGGCCGTGGCTTTCTACCAAGTCTCTGGAACTCGGCAGCATGAGCTCACAGCATTATGGGATTCTGTTCTTTGGGGTGGAGACCACTTGGGTTAGAGACAAGTGTAGCAAGAAGAGAACTGGGCTTTTCAGGAACGGGAGTGGGGGTGAGGAGTGACACAAAGGAGGTGAGGAAGTAGAGGGAGTGTGTGCAGATGACTCTAGGAGCTGGAGTTGTAGGAACAGAGATGCAGGAAGCCCATCTACAGCTTTCCTAATCATCCATTCCATGGTACTGTGGGCCCAGTGTGTTATGCATGAAGCACAGTCTGTGTGTGCTGGAGCGGGGCTGAGGGAAGACAGGTTTGGTCTCCAGGCACTGGGGTCACAAAGGGCCTGGGGATTCCTTCAGAGGGCAGTGGAGAGCTACTGAAGGACCCAGGAAAGCCCAGACCAAGGAAGAGATGGGTAGAGAATGGGCTGGGGCTAGGATGAAGGCAGGACAGAGACAAAGAAAGCACTAAGATAGCTCATAAATATCAGAGACTGAGAAAAGCCTCTAGCACCAAAACATGTTCTCTCTGGCCTGGAGCTGGCTGACTCTCCAGCTGTCTTTCGTGATGTCATTTTCCCAGTCAGGGAATTTCCCTGGCTACCATTTGTTAAGCCTCCGCCCCCATGCCAGTCTCTTTAAGCATCTTATTTTTTAATTATTCTCATTTCATACATAAAGAGACAGAGGCTTAGGGAGACTGGGTAATCTGACAAAGTTCACGTGGCTAATGACCTTGAGCCTTTTGCTCATGAGTTTCCCAACATACAATTCTGCCTAAACCCTCCAGGAGTCTAAAGGTCCTAAAATCTGTCACTATCTGTATTTTTCTAAAAGGAACCCTGGTGGTGTAGTGATTAAGGGCTTGGCTGTTACCAAAAGCTCCGTGGTTGGAACCTTACCCAGTGTGTCTGCAGAAGAAAAGCCTGGTGATTGGTCCCTGTAAAGATTGTTGTTGTTGTTGTTGTTAAGTGCCGTAGAGTCAGTTCTGACCCATAGTGATCCTGTACAGGGTTTCCGAGGCTGTAAATCTTTACGAGAGCAGAAAACTTCATCTTTCTCCTGTGGAGCCACTGGTAGTTTCGAACTGCTGACCTTGCAGTTCGCAGCCCAATTCGTAACCACAGCCTAGAAAATCTGATGTAGCAGTTCTACTCTGTCACATGGGGTAGCTATCAGTCGAAAATTGACTTGCCAACACCTAGAAATGTTAACAACAACATATTTTCTATAGACAATATAAGCATGTTGTACAAAAGGGTGTAGGTTTCGAAAGTGTATCTCTGTCTTGTTGCCCAATCATGCAGTTCCCTGGTGGATGCTAGTAGAATGACGTGTTTCTTCTGTGCCCTTCCTGAGACATTACAAACATTTATTAGCATATCCAGACATGAGACTCTATATTACTTTTTAAGAAAGTGAGGTGTATCATACCATAGATGCTGTTGTGCACTTTACTTTTTTCACTTAATGATCCAAGTGTGATCCTTACTCCCCTCTTAGAAAAGCAGGGACATTTTGAGCTCCTTGATGGAAGGCTGGCACAGACTGAGGAGGCTCAGTCATGGATACCAGTTGTGGTTGGTCTTGACCATAATTATGGCAGATGATATTCTTCATCTGGTCCTCACTCATGCTGGCATTGAGTAAGAGGCCAGATGGCCTGGGCTTGAATCTTGGTTCTAACACTGACTACTTGTTGTTGTCAAGTGACATCAAGTTAGTTCTGACTAATATAGGGTTTCTGAGGTGCGGATGGTGAGTTTGAAGCTGATCATAAAGTTCAAACCACCTTGAGGTTGAATGCTTATCCTATGGTACACTAGGACTCTCTATAGTCCACTGTTGTTGTTGTGAAGTGTCGTCGAGTTGGTTCTGACCCATAGCGACCCTGTACAGGATTTCTGAGGAGCAGCTGGTGAGCTTGAACTGCCAACCTTGCAGTTCAAACTCAGGTATGGCATGGACAAATCTCTTCAGCCCTCTAAGCTTTGTTTTCTCTAAAGGCTGTACTTGGGGAAATAAGAGCCATGACACCAGTAGATATATGCACACCCATGTTCATCACAACATTATTCACAATAGCAAAAAATGAAGATAGCCTAAATGCTTATCAATGTAAGAATGAGTAAACTAATTTTGGTACATAGACTCAACAGAAAATTACACAAAACCCAAGAATAACGATGAATTGTTAAAATACCTTATAACGTGGATGAACCGAGAGGACGTTATGCTGAGTGAAATTAGGCAATCACAAAAGGAAAATATTGTATGAGACCACTTGTGTAAAAAGTCAAGAAAAGGGAAGGAAGAGGGAGTAATTCACTGGCTAGAGGATAGGCATGTGTTAATGTGGGTGATGGGGAAGGCAATATGTAACAAGAAGGATGTTGGTAGAAGAACCATGAAAGCCAGGGAAGACATGGGAAGGAGTGCAATAATCAAAGGAAGTAGAAGTAAATACGCTTATATTCACAACCCTGCAATAACAGTGCTTTACAGGTAGATCCATGGGTAGACACACAAGCTGAATGAGTGTGGGAGGGAGAGTGGGAATACACCCACAAACATATAAAGGTTTGACAGGATATTTGTACCTTTGTTGTTACCATGAATTTAGTGGAGCATACAGGGGACAAAATTATGAAAGCTTCTTAGATATCAAACACCATGAAGGAATGATTTGCTGGGCCTAATGACTTAGGACCAGTCTCAGGGGACAGCATGACCAATTGGCCTAACATAATCCACAAAGACAATGTTTGCATTCTACTTTGGTGCATAGTGACTGGGATTTTAAAAGTTCATTCATGCTGTCTAAGGTGCAACGACTGGTCTTGGCCTGTCCAGAGGAAAGAAGAGTGATGAAAACTGGATACTTGGAAATAATTCTTCCAATGGACTAATGGACCCCATGAACATCAGTCTCTATGGTCCTGAGACCAGAAGAACTAGACAGTACCTGACTACCACTGCTAACTGCTCTGAAAGGAAACACTTTAGAAGGTCCTGGATAGAGTGGGAGAAAATACAGAACAAAACTCAAAATCTTAAAAAAACAACTAAAAAACCCTAGGCTTAGTGGTCACATAGAGACTGGTGGAACCCTATTACTATGGCTCTTGGTTGCTCTTCAGATCTGGAACTGAACTCACGCTCATGACTCAAATTTCAGTCAAGCAATCGATAGATATATAGGGAGGATAACACCACTGTTGAGGTATGAACACCATAGAATAGTCAACACTTTGAGATCAAAAGGGCAGCATTTACCCATGGGCAAAATTCAGACACATTGAGGAAGAAGGAGGAATGGAAATAAGAGATACAAGATGGATGTTACCCTGAAGGGACTGCAGTCATTGAGATGAAATGAAGTGTGTGATATGTTGAGTGGAAAACTGATGATTTTCTCTGTAAACCTTCACTCAATTCACAATAAAAAGTTAAAGGAAATAAATATTAAGATTGGACAACTTTACAAGACCTATTACCTCCAACAGTCTGGGATGGTCTGACCAATTTCTATTGGTAACAGAGAAGGGTCTGTGACCCAGCTTTGTAGTCATTGGTGCCTTTCTTTCTTCCTCCAGAAGGCCTTTCCTAAACCACTGCTACCCAAGGCTGGACTAGGAGAACATCTGGATTAGCATAGCACTTCTAACCTGAAATACGCCATTTCCTGGTCTAGCTCAGGCTTCTCACATGGAGCTTCCAAAGGTCAAACCCAGTCTGAAGATCCAGAGCTGCTGGCGCCTAGCAGACAGTGCTCATCAAATAGCTGTATGCACGTGACTCTCCTCACACACAATGTGCAAAATGCTGTCATATCATCGACTTATTACCCATTTCTTTTAGAAAGATATCTGAGGTTCCCAGCAGTGAATCCCTGTGTTCCTAGCTGGGTTTCAAACCCAAATGCTTTTCTGAGAACCATATCATGACACTATTACATACATCCAGCCAGGCTCCTTCAGTGATCAGGATTCCCCTCTTAGAGCCCATCTTCCTTCTCTTCTTAGCTGGTTAGTCCCCATTTGCATCTCACCATCCACTGTTTGCCCTCCTCTGAGCTCTGCAAGGCTGACTTCTGGCTATTATACTTCCCTGGCTCCTTTGAGCCCTAGCTTCCAGTTTTGTCTGGTTAATGGGATCACTAGGTGGAAGGAGAGGGCTACAATTTCCCTTTCAGCCCTCTCTGCTTCCTCCCAATGACTGTGTCTACTCAGGCCTCAGTTCTTCTGGGCCAGGCCTTCTCCTTGTCCTCAGTTTTGGCTGGTTTACTCTAAAGTTCCTCTCTCCACTTGCCCCTTCAGGCCAAGTGTTGGTAATCAGCTTCCCCCTGTCGTTAGCTTGGTAGCAACTTGTGGTTCCCTTAACTCTGCCATCATCTCCACAAATAGTCCTTCCTTTAAACTCCTTTTAAACCCTCCTCTTTAAGCTTTCCTCTTCTTGAAATGCACTTCTTTGAGTGGGCCAGCAGTTTATTTTTAGGATCCTGATTGCTACACGGCCCCATTCTCATCTCCTTTCCCCTTTCACTCTCTTCTGATGCATTGAGAAGTTACAAAGCCTGGCCAAACCAAGACTTCAAAGACTCCCCACACTCCCATTCTCCAGGGAGAGGGGTCTAACAACATAATAAACACTGGTAACTTTATTCATGCCTTAAGCACCTATAATCAGATAGTCTTGAGAGGGGCGTGTAGTGGTGAGTAAGGAGACTCAGTGCTGCCCTACTTGGGGCTGACTGTTGAGTGACAGCTTATGTCACAGAATTGACTGTGGGAAAATCTCTGCTTCTCCCTGGATTGTTTCATTGCACTTGATGGTCATCTAGATCTAAGGTGCATTCTCTGATTTCTGCTGACACAGGGGATCTCACCAATGGTCAGCAGAGGAAGAGCTGTCCTTCAGTACTCCGGAAAGCTCAGGTTCCTGAAGGCCACTCAGCTTCTTACTTTAAGAGCAAGTGTTTCCTCTGGCTAAAGGCGCACAAGGTACCAGCCCCATGATGACCAAGGGGTGGGCACCTGACCTCCCAAGCCCTGTAGTCCTCCTCTAGCACAAAGAGCATTTCCGGTTGTCTGCATATTTCTGCTTTTCCAACAGCTGACTGGATATTTGTACATTCATGGCATGTGGCCATGAATGCTGCTGCCTGAGGGGACTGTGAGTGACACATTAGCCATGGTTGGCTCACAGCTTCTCTGCTTTGAAGTTGGCCAGGATTGTTTGGAAACCAGATTTCCAATTAATTCAATTGAGATGCCTATTTTCTCTGCTGGAATTTCATGCTGAAATTAAATTAGTCACCATCGATTATGCAGGGGCATTTTTAAAAAAGGAAATGATTTGAATAGCATATTCTTTAGAATTGAAGGTCCATATTTGCTTTTCCTAGTTCAGAATGATGATTTTTTCCTAACCAACTGCTCCCTCCTCTCAGTATTGTTCTCCTCAGGTGTCTCTCTCTCTCTCTCTATATATATTTTTTTTCATTAAGTTTTCATCTCCCTCCACCTTAAGTATGGGCGATGAACAATCAGGCAGGAGTTGTGACAGTATAGGATAAAATAAGCATTGGACTGCGAACCACAAGGTCAGTGGTTCAATCCCACCAGCTACTCCTCAGAAACCCTATTCAGGGTCACTATGAGTCAGCGTAGACTTAACAACGAAATACAATATTTCTTCTGGTTACTGGTGTGAGAAAATTATGGTGTAGACACATACAGGAATATCATGCAACTATCTACATCGTTCTGGTGTGGCGTTGCGGGTTAATGCACTGGACTGCAAGGTTGGTTTGAACTTCAAGTTTGGTGGTTCAAGCTCACCAGCTGCTCCTCAGAAACTTTGTACAGGGTCGCTATGAGTCAGAACAGACTCCACCACACTTAACACCAACAACAATCTACATCCTCATGCTGATGTGAATTTAGAGGCATATAAATAAAATAAGGATCTAGTAAGAATCCATATCATTCTATTTTATGTAAAGAAGTTATTGTATATCCCACAATATTAACAGTGATCATCTCTGTGGGGTTAAGGGTAATGATAATTTTCTCCTTTACGTTATCTGTATTTTCTACATTGTTTTCAATAGCCATGTGTCTCTTCTACTAAGTTAATAAACTTCATTTTTAATAGAAGAGAAATGCTCCCAAATTATCAGCTTGTTATGATAATTATTTAAAAATATGGGTCTTGAGGTTATTCCCATGTAAACAGAGAAAAGGACAGTCAATTCCTGGAAAATCTGAGAATAAAAACCAAACTGGCCCTCTCCACCCTCACATTTCCACTGCCCCTCATTTTTGTGGCCTGTAGAAAGTAAAGCATGCATCAAGGGCTCTGTGCAAAGCAAAGTTCAAGAACCTGTTTGAAGTCCATAGAGGGTCCGCGGATCAGCCAGGTGAAGGGGAGCCAACTTACCTGGAACATGCAGGCCTCTCCCTGGGCCCGGAGCTGGCCCACAAGCACATAGGTGGTAAGCCCGGCTATGATGGGGAGCAATGCCAGTAAGCAGGTGAGAGCCCAGCACACACTGCTGTTCCTGGCTTCCAGCCTGGCTCTGGCTCTGGGCGGGCCGCCGAGGTCCACAGGCAGCATTTCCACACAGGCTGTCTGCCCGAAGCCCAGTTCCTCCCCCATGCTTCTGCTGACTCTTCCTCACCAGAGAGACCCCCCATTAAATAGAAGACCAGCTTCGCATGGTGGGTGAATTAATCACTCTGCCTACTCCTCCCCCTTTCCTCTCCCCATCCACAATAAGCTGTGGCCCTGCCCTACCAGGGAATGCACCGCCTACAACAGAAACCAAGTTTGGTTTAAGTAGGAAAAAAAAAAAAAAAAGAAGAAAAGCTTTCCCAAGCATATTTATACACAGTGTGCTCATGTGCTCCTTCATTTACAGAAGGAAGTTAGGAAAGTCCCCCAAGGAGGAGATCAAGAATTCATCAAGTCAATGGGCTGACCGGTTAAAATGTACCTGCTTCTTGTACTGGAGTTCTGCCAGCTGCGCAGGTCGGAGAGCGTGCTGCTTCTGGAAGTGAAAGTGAGGCATGTGGTTTGCAACCTGGGAAATGGAAATGCTAAGTGCTGTCAAGCCTTACGTGTTAGAAACTCAGAGGAATGCATTCCCATTTTACAGATGGGTGTACTGAAGTTCTGAAGGATCAAGGGATTGTCCCTAGATCACCAAAGAATTAAGATAGAAGAGCTAGGAACATGAACTTGTTCTTCTAAATCCTGAGTTGGATACTTGTCTCTACCTTACAACTAAATGTTCATGTAAAGAATGTATATATCTCCAGCTTGTGTTGAGTAATTGTCTAAGCAAAGAATATGAAGACATAGAGGTGATTGTCTATGAATGGAGGGACATTGACTCCTAATTAGTTCAGTGTTAATTGGTTAACTGAGAATCCGTGACATGTCTTGCCCACAGTTGGGTGTGGTATGGGGCCACAATATCTAATAAAGGATAATATTTATTAAGCACTTACTTTGTGCCTGCCACTGTTCTGAGCTAGTTAAGTGTATTAATGAAGTTATCCGATCTTCAGTATAACCTAGTCACATTTGACAGATAAGGAAATTGAAGCATAGAGAGTAAGTGTAAATCAGGATTTGAACTCAGGTAGGCTGGAGGCACAATGGTTAAGTGCTTGGCAGCTAAACAAATAATTGATGGCTTTGTGGGAGACTTGGCAATCTGTTTCCATAAACATTACAGTCAAGAACACCCTATGGGCAGTTTTCCTCTGTCACATGGGGGACAGCAACAGGTTGCCTCCAGAGTCTCTTAATCATTATGCTTAGTATGAGGTACTGCACTTGATGCGTTACTACACTTGAATGCAAGATAGTGTTCTAGGTACTGGGGGTAAAACAGTGTTGAGGACAGATATTAATCCCTGTCAGTAAATAAAATAAGCTAAGTTTAAATCATGTTAGTTGGTTTTAAGTGCCTCAGAAAACATAATAAATAAACAAACAGGAAAAGGAGAGAAGGCATTAACTAAGTTGCAAGGTGGTCAGTAAAGTTTTCATTGACAGGAGATAGTTGCGTAAAGATTAGAAGAAAATGAGGAGAGAGCAATGTGGGTGTCTGATAGTTGAGTGTGTCTGACTTTGAAACATATGGTATGTTCAAGGAGAATCAAAGTGGCCCCAGATGCATCCGCGAGTGAGGAGGAGAATGGGGGCCAATGGGATCTGGGATGGCTTTGAGGAGGTTGACCAGTACTGTTTCTTAGGCCAGGAGTAGGTCATGGCTTCCTCTTCAGTGAAGTGGGGAGTCTTGGGAAGATTTAGGACTTTTCTTTAAAAGGATCAACCTGGCTACTGTGTGAAGAGTAGCCTGAAAGGAGAAGAGACCAACTTGAAAGCAATTATCCAGGTATGGATTCACACCCTGAGAACAATCAACCACCTGAGATCAAAAGGGCATTTGCCCAGGGATAAAGCTCAGAAGTCAGGAAGGGATAAGAAAGAAGGACAAATGTGAACAGTCAACACAGGGAGGCTGTGGGAAGAGTGCTGCTACATGGTGTGCATTACAATCAATTTCATGAATCAAAATGTGTTTGACTTGTTGTATGGAAAACTAATTTGCTCTGTAAATTTTCACTCTAGTCACAATAAAAAATAAATAAATTTCTCCAGGCTCAAGTATTGTTGTTAAGTGCCTTCGTGCAAGTTCCGACTCATAATGACCCTGAAGAGAGTCAGAACTTACAACCCTGAAGAGCATTTGGTGGGTTTGAACCACTGATCTTGCGGTTCAAACAGACCTTGCAGTCAAGTGTTTAACCTACAGCGCCACACTAGGACTCCAAGTGTAGCGGTTGTTATTTGGATAGTTTAAAAATAAGACTTGCAGCTTTCTTGACCTGCCATTAAGAAAAAAAAAAAAAAATCCAGCCAAGTCATGATAGAGTTTTGGATTAGGGTGGAAGTAGCAAAGGTCATAAGAAATGGTGGATTCTGGGTGTATTTTGAAGGAAAGCAGATAAAATTTCTTACTGGGTTAGATATGAGATGAGAGAGAATAAGAGGAAGACTGAGTGCTAGGAGTTTGGTCTGTGAAGTGGAAGGACTGAAGATACACTTAATGGAGATGGGAAGAGTCTGGGAGAAAGCCTGTGAGCTCAAGTTGAGTCAGTACCATTTATAATGACTTTTCCAAGACCAAGTGGTGATGACATGTAAGCAGTTTCATGATGAGTCTGGGGTCCTGGGGAAAGACTTGAGTGAGATACTAATTTAGGAGGGATGCTTAGCATGGCTCCTGTCACATAGTACTTCTAAGTGGGGGTCCCTCTTAAGTTTATCCAAAGGCCTTGGGGCCAAATTTTAGATTAGAAGTTAAAGGAGGCATCTTTCAGCCTAATGTTAAGATTATGTTGATGCTATTCAAAGATAAATTACATTGCTTCCAGAGGTGGGAACTGTCTGTTTCAAGGGTAAGTACAGGATCTGAACAACCACTTATTGATGAAATTTGAGAAGAAATTCTGTTATTGCAGAGGTGATTGGAATTGATGTTTTTTACAGGCATCCATCTTACTAATGATTGGATGACTCCCAATCATTTCAGGCCTCATTCTCTCCATCTGTAAAGTGGGGCCATGGAGGTAAGCCCTGTGATCCTGAGAAGGCTTGTGGCATTTATGTTTTGAGAGTCTTTGCAGTTCTCTGTGTCTTCCCATTGTCTCCGATTGTTCCCCGCACTTTCTCTGCACATCTTTGCTTATGTCCTTGTTTGCTTAGTCTTTTTCCAGACGGTGCCATAGAAATTTCCCTTTGATCTTCAATGCTAGATTAACATGTACAGTTGGCATGGGTCGGCTGGCTTTCCTGGTTTCTTCCCAAATTGGGAAAAAGGATAATTTTTCAGTAATTATTTCTTTACATCAAAGTATGTTTTGTCTTGTGCTGTAGAGTCTGTTCCAACTCATAGAGAACCTGTATAGGGTTTCTGAGGAGCAGCTGGTGGGTTTGAACCATCAACCTTTCATTTCAAAATGACCTTGTAGCCCAGTGCCTATCCTATAGCATCACACCAGGATTCCTAATTAGTAACCAAGGATAAACTGTTTATACTACCCAAGGACAATTTGAATATATTATTTTGGTTAAGTGCCCTTTGAATATATTATTGTTAAGTGCCGCTGAGTCAGTCCCAACTCATAGTGACCCTGTAATAGGGTTTCCAAGGAGCAGCTGGTGAGCTAGCATTGCCAAGCTTGCAGTTAAACACCACCTTGCAGTCTAGCACATTAAACCCACAACTCCACTCCTGGACTCAGAATATATTATTGATGTACTTATATAACTACTTAGAAATGTAAAAGCCATTATTAGTTCATAGACTATACAGAAACAGGGGCGAGCTGAGTTTGGAATGTGGGCAGTAGTTTCCCAACCTCTTCTCTAAACCCACCAGAAACTGCTATTAACATTTTAGAATATTTCCTTCTAGTTTAAATTTCTACGCTTAAAAAAAAAAATTAAACGTGGTTGGGATTATGTTATATACTTCATTTAATTTCTGTCCAGCTCTTTTCGTAACATTTTAGTAATAAAGTTGTTAAGGATTGAGTAATCGTCTTGCAAATAACATTTGCAGTCTCCTTAAACCCCAAACCAAAAGCCTATCGCCGTTGAGTCAATTTTGACTTTAGCTATACTCTACCTACTTGCTGTGCATTCAGATCATTTACTAGTCAGTTTATAAATTAAGCATGGATCATTTTCTTTATTTTTGGAATTTCCTTGCGTGTAATTCTGGAAGGAGTATCACCAAGGCAAAGGCAGGGAACAAACTTGAAGCTCCTCCTTCATAAGCGTTGTTGTTGTCACGTGCCATCTAGTCGGTACAGACTCTTAGTGACCCTATGTACAACAGAACGAAACACTTCCGGGTCCTGTGCCAACCTCACAATCATTGCTACATTTGAGCCTTCGTAGGGTTGGTGCCTTTTACTTTCCCTCCAGATGTAAGGGAAAGTGCACATATCACCCCAATTTGGCAAAAATTTTAAAACAAGACAGAATTTATATTACCAAAAGAAAAGTTAATTGTGCCTTATTAATTTTGGAGGGACCAGTATCTGGAGAAGGACATCATGCTTGGAAAAGTGGAGGGTCAGCGAAAAAGAGGCCCAGGAAATCTCAGCAGATGCTTGTCATCAGGAAAGGCTGATGGTGCATAACTGGTGTGGCCATACATTATGCAGTGGTCCAGATGAATGAATGACAGCAACATACTTCAATCTTAGCAGTGAAAAAGTAAGTTCTTGAACATTATAGACAGTAAACATTGCATAAAGTTAAAAATAACATGTTGTTGTTGTCAAGTGCCGTCCAGTTGGTTCTGACCTATACCACCCTGCATAGGGTTTCTGAGGAGCTGCTGGTGAGCTTGAACTACCACCCTTGCAGTTCAAACCAACATTGAAGTCCAGCACATTAACCCACAGTGCCACACCAGGACTTTAAACATAATACATAGATGTGATCAAACCAATTGGCAATGAGCTGATTTTGACTTATGGCAAACCTATGTGTGTCAGTAAAACTGTATTCCATAGAGTTTTTGATTACTGAGTTTTTAGAAGTAGATCACCAGACCTTTTTTTCTGAAGCACCTCTGGTTGGTCTCACACCTCCTTTCGGTTGGCAGCTGAGTACATTAACCATTTGCACTGCTCAGGGGCTCTAATGACGTAATATATCTATGTAAAAAGAAGTGCAAAGCAGTGATGCACACAAGACTAGAGATGAATACCCAGAGGAGTTTCATAGAGTATCATATGATAATCCCTCAAGGTCCTAGTTTTTATTTCAGGTTAGGCCACAAGTTAGTAGGAGCCCTGGTAGTGTAGTGTTTACATGTTGGACTGCTAACTGAAAGGTCAGCAATTTGAATCTAGCAGTTCTGTGGGAGAAAGATGAGGTTTTCTTGTTTGTAAAAGATTTACAGCCTCAGAAACCTTATACAGGCTCTCTATGAGTTGGAACCAACTCCACAGCACATTATCAGCATAATGCTCCAACAGCTCCAACTCATGGTGACCCCATGCATGACAGAATGAAACACTGCGCAGCCCACTATAACATTATATGTAATTAATGGATTATTGTGGCTGAACTGTGTCTCCCCCCCCCCCCCCCCCAGAATGTTGTTGTTGTTCAGTGCCATCAAGTCAGTTCTGACATATAGTGACCCTGTACAGGGTTTCTGAGGATCAGCTGGTAAGTTTGAACTGTTGACCTTGTGGTTCAAACCAACCTTGTGGTTAAGTGCTTACCCTACAGCACCATGTCAGGACTCCTCCCCGCAAAGTATATTGCAAATCCTAACTCATATACCTGTGATTATAATTACATTTGGGAATGGGTTTTCTTTGTTAGGTTAATGAGGCACTATTAGTATGGGTTATGTCTTCAAAATTGATCTCTTTTGGGACATGAAATGTATAGATTAAGCAGATAAGAAAGCAAGCAGAGGTGAGGCAGATAGATGTTGCCCCGTGTAGACTACTGAAGAACCAGGGAACAGCACCTGAAGAGACAAGGATTTTTTTTAACAGAGCTGACAGAGAAAGTCTTCCCTAGGCTGGGGGCTTTCTATTGGACAATTTCTCTTTGCTAAGACCACTCACTTGTGATATTTTTATGTTGGGCTACTAACTTCAAGGTTGGCAGTTCAAACCCAACAGCCATTCTGCAGGAGAAAGATGAGAGTGTCTGTCCCTGTTAGTATTTATAGTCTTGGAAACCCCATAGAGGGTCACTGTGAGTCTGAACTGACTTGATGACATTGGGTTTCATACAACTAAGACACTGACTAAATGAAAAAGCAGATCAATTATGGACCATAATGACAATATGACATGATCCCAAGATTATAAATTCAATTCTGTGTCTCTGAGATTCAAACATAGCAAAGTACTGAGTCAGTAGACACTTGGTATGGTCTTGAAAATTTCCCAATAATAAAGTGAAAGACATATTTTATGTTAGTACACATATTTTATGGTGTCTATTTTGGCTTCTTCACAGAACTCTGGTCCAGGAAGTTGATATTACCAGAAGAGTGAGGTCTTGCTGATCCTGGCCCCATTGTTAAAGCTGATAAAAATTCACTTAAAAGGGCCTGAAGTTAAGATTTTGTATTTGTTGACTATTTGGTTCTGGTCAGAATATAGGAGGAATGGTAAGTTCCACTTGTGCTCTACATGGAGTGAAGTACGAGTAGAGCAGAGGTACAGGGATGCGGCAGGTAATGACTGGTGGCTTGCAAGATCTGAGCAGGCAAGATGGAGTCCAAGGAGATTCGGTCAAACCACCAGACTATTTCATTGTCATTGGACTCTCTCCCTTCTTTGACCTTTACATTAGCCCCAGTTTCAGCCAATAATGGCTGTTTAATTGTGAGACCTAACCATGAGGGTCATTTCTCATTTTGGGGGGGTACCTTTTCTGTGACCTGGCATCTACCAGAAATTGTAGATTTAGAAATGTTCAAGATACGAGTTTGGATCTCCTTTTTAGTTTGCTTATGGTTATAGATCATTTCTATATCCAGCACAGGTATCAGTGACTGTTGGTGCTGGTGGTTGTGTGCCACTGAGTTGGTTCTGACTCTTCGTGACCCTGTATAGAGTTTCTGAGGCTGTACATCTTTATGGAATCAGAAAACCTCATCTTTCTCCTGAGGAGCGACTTGTAGATTTGAACTGCTGACCTTTCGGTTAACAGCTCAGCTCGTAATCTGCTACACTACCAGGGCTCCTTCAGTGGCTGTTAGTGGACCCTTAAAATCTCTGTTGAATTGAAACAACAGGATCTTACTATCAAGAAGCTATATAGCTGCATTCACAGTGCTAGCCTGGGTCAGAGTTAGAGCTCTCTCCTCAAGTTTGTCCAACCCACACCTCAATTACTGAAGTCTTATCACATAGCATTGTAATTATTAATACAACTTTCCCACTTACAAACTGGTGAGCATTTCAAGGGTAAACGCCAGGTCTTTTTCATTGTCATGTTTAGCAGCATTACTGGACTACTGGTATGGCGCTGTAGGATCAGCACTGGACTTTAAACCACAAGGTCAGCAATTCAAACCCACCTCAAGGGCACTTAACTAGACACCAGTAGCATCAAGCACCTCTCTATCCCTCCCCCAATTGGTTTTTGTTGTTAAGTGCTGTTCAATCAGTTCTGACTCATAGAGACCCTGTATAGGGTTTCTGAGGAGGGCTTAGCAGTCCAGTTCTTATCCTACAGTGCCACACCAGAAAACAGATAGGATAGATGCTTAAGAAATGTTTAGCCAACACCATGCATTACACTTCATGGTGTTCAGTGAGTAAGACCTCAAAGGATAGCCAGATTTCTCACTGGTTGGGAAAGATCTCAGAGCGTTTCATAGAGGAAGAGGATCTTACAGATGGAAATGAACAGAGATTATATTCAAAGTGAGTAACATTGGGAACTGCAAGCTTGCTAACCCATGCCAGTATACTCTGACTGTAAATAGTGGAATCTGTTGCTGTTCTTGTGTCTACTAGCTTCAGCTCAGCCTGGAAGATAGGTAGTAAGGGAATATATGTTTCTGAATCACCACTTTCACTCCAGTCTTGTATCAGCAGCCTCATCCACATGACCCTCTTTGGCTTCTATACTACCTTGTTTGGTAGGAACTAACACACCCATTCTGGACAGCAGGAAACAGATCTAGAGGGGTGAATCGATTTGTTCAGAATTACCCAGCAAGTGAGTGGTAGAACCAGAGTTGAGATTGAACCCAAACCAGTTGCCCTTGAGTTAGAACCATACTCCATAGGGTGTTCAATGACTGAAGATTACCAGGCTTTTCTCCTGAGACTCCTCTGGGTGGATTTGAACCTCCAAGCTTTTGTTTAGCAGCTGAGCATATTAACCATTGGTACCACTCAGGGACTCCCCAGGTTGAACTAGGCTCCTCAAATTCATGATGAGCTCATGCTATGTTCCCTCTGCTACCCTGTCACATTGCCATATGAAGAAGGTGTGACAGTGGGGTCAGAATGAGAGCTGACACATGAAGGTGGAGGGTCATTAGGCACATTAAGGGATATTGTGGGGGAGGATCAGGAGATAAGATTGAAGCAGCAGGCAGGGCAGCTCCTAAGGGCTGGGCTTGGTAAAGTGCCTTGTTAAGGCATCCTTGGTCAAGAACATTTTGTTTGGCATCTGTAAGCCTCTTTGTATCCAAGAACATGCACACTGGCTACACCCTAATTATGGCCTTTCTGGGGAATGTTTCTAGAACTGGACACGGAGCTTGTTCAGGGAAGAAGGAGAGCAAGGAGCTGCCCTGCAACAAAGGCCAGAAACAGAAGGGAAAAGTTGAAGATAAGGTCTCAACCATTTGGACTGGGCTGGAGATGAGTAATGGGGATCAAGTCCAGGGAGGGAATTCCATCAGAAGGATGGAAAAAAAAAAGTTGTTTAAAAAAAATAATTAGAGCTGAGCCCCATCCAGAATCTTCTGAGGTGGGACATTCCCACTAGAAAGGACGAACAGACCAGCCTGGAACAGCTAGAGCAACAGAAGATACATCTTCAAATAAAGATCTGCAGGAAAAACACAAAACAAAAATGTCAGTATGACTGGCTACTACAAGAATAATCAAGTTATTTGCTGGGAAGCCATCAAGGCAAGCAATCAAGTCCTTTCAGGACAACCCCTCCTCCAAGACTGAAACTCAAAGGGAACACATGAACAGGCATGTAAACATGCTGGCAACCACACTGGTCTACTGGTGAGTGGAAGAGGGGGAAAGACAGCAATGAATAAATGGACTGAGTTCAACCACATTCCAAAGACTCCCATTGACCCATAGATGAAAGAGAGAAGAGGAAGGGCCGGTTGGTCCAAAGTGTGGTGAGACCTGGGGACTCCAGAGCCTATGAACAAGGACATAACCATGGAGGGCTAGAGCTGAGAGTGAAGCATCCAGCTAATATGAAGTGAGGGGAAACACACAAGATTGCCCAAACTTTCAGATAGTACCCATTTAACCTAGCCTCGATGGCTTGATAATCAGAACTCGACTAGAGGAAGATTAAAAAAAAAAATGAAAAAGGAAATGAGGGTAAATTGCTACAATTTGATGAACTTAACTTATACTCATAGATGTAGTAGCTCAAAATACCAGCAGAGAGGGAATGAGTCTTCATATCAAGTATCAATAGGACCCCCTCTCTATACATCATAGATAGGGATGGGCAACTTAGTCATTGGCTACCTAAAATGAAGGGGTGATAAAGGCATGAAGTGACTGACTTACAAGTTTCCAAGAGGGAGTTTAGTTTCACAGTGTGCAGGGAAATACAGAGTCCCCACTGAATAGTTTTCATCTTGTCTATACGGGTCTGGTGAAAAGAGATGGGAATAAGATTCTTATGATTCAATAGTGAGTAATTGTTATGACAAATTGCAACTGTCACACTGTAAAGGTAGAAGTTTTGTAACAAAAATGGGGGAGAGTTAATAGTACAGTCTGGGAACAAAGGATCCTAGGACCATGAAGTGAGAAGAGCACAAGTGGAATGCGGGACCCTATCCAGAGAAACAGAGACACCAGAGATGGAGGCAGAGATGGGATGTGTAGAGAGTAAGCAGCTGAGGACTATAGACTCATGGAAAGAGAAGGACTGTCTTGACAGCCAGGAGGTAGGCTTGCAGAATGTGCCCTTTGGTTGCTTAAATTATTATATATTCCTGAATGTTTTTATGTACATTTCCCACCCCAGCCCTCCCCCGCCCAAATAAAAACAACCCAGAGGGAATGGAAGCAAATACTGTTGAACGATGATGTACAGAAGAGATTGTAATCATTGCAATGAAACAATGGTGTAAAGCCGATAATCTCCCATGTAAACTATCACTCAGTTCACACACACACACACACAGAAAAGAATCAGACCTTGAAGACATGGTTGAATAAGTAAATGGCTTTGGTCTAAGTGATGGTGATAGAGAAACACAAGGACCAGTTCACTGGGAGGCCACGTTTCATGAAAAACATCTGAGTGGTATAATGATGGAGACAATGTCTATTGGGGAGAGAAAGAAGAGAAGTGGGAAAGAGGAGGAATGATATATAAAAATGAAACAGACCCAAGATGGAGACAGAAATATCACTTTGTTGTTGTTGTTAAGTACTACTGAGTTGATTCCGACTCATAGAGTCTGTATGAGGTATTTGAGGAGCAGCTGGTGGATTTGAATCACTGACCTTGTGGTTGGCAGTCTATTGCTGATCTTACAACATCACACCAGGACTCTGGCTGGTTGAGTAACCACATGATGACTGAAGAGAAAGAGACCACAGGTGAGCTATACACTGTCTCTAAAAGCTTCTACCAGAAGTGACACGCATCATTGTCACTCACATTGCATTCACGGAGCTTTATGTCAGTGAGGTAGGGAAGGGATTTGTACTCAGGAAGGGGCAGTGACTATTTGGGACCAGAATACAATCGATCACCACTAGCTTTGCTTACCCTGGCGTTCAGCTTTCTAACAAAGCTAAAGCAGTTGTCATCAATTCTGATTCATGGCAAACCTACATAAACCAGAGTAGTACTGTGTCCGTAGACTTTTCGATGGATGATCTTTTTAGAAGTAGATTGCCAGGCTTTTCTTCTGAAGCATCATTGGGTGGACTTGAACCATTAACTTCCTGGTTAGGTTAGCCATTTGCGCCATGCAGGTGTGGAGGTGGGAAGTTGTTTTTGATGTTTTGGAGCCAGTACAGAACAAACAACTAGCAAAGAGGTCATGCTAGCCACTCACAAGATACAAGGTGGTCATAGGAATGAATGGGCCTCCTTTACCTAATAGCTGCACCCTATCTGGTAGCGTAGTGG
>NW_006408599.1:11513290-11524993 GCF_000296735.1 Chrysochloris asiatica | reverse complement strand
GGAAGAGAAGAGGTATACCTTTAATCATTTCCTGCTATTTAGGTTTCACTGAGCCTTTATCCTCAAAGCCCTTAAATAAAAACCTCACTTTTTATTGCTTGGGCCTTAGCAACAATTGGCTTTTCTGAAACTCCAAGATGGGAAGGACTAGCAAGCCTTCACTGGATTCTGAATGAATGATAAATTAATCCTTATTGTGGTTGTTATTAAGTGCTATAAGCTACTGAAGTTTTCAGGACTTGTCTATTACTTTATAGTAGAAATTTATTCTAGAAGTGGGGTGTTCTGTAATAAGTCATCAACTCCGTGATATTAACTTAGTGACCAGGTGACAGGTACTGGGAAACAGAAAAGAGATTGGAAAGATAGAGGTCTGTCTGGGTTAGGCAATGGGAAAGCATTGCCAATATTCTTGTTGGCGATGACTAGAAAGGTCAGGAACTTACTGCATTTGTCATTCCAAATTGAATGAGGGTAATGTAGCATTTATTGTTGTTAAGTGACTCGAGTCTTATTAGAAATGTTTGGCTGTGTCTCTATGAGAATTGTGGAGATTTTTAATTTTTAAACAGCACTGAAAACTTGAGTTAAAATACTTTCTTAAACTATGACAAGAGCAAAATAAATAAGTGGCAAAAAGTTTCTCCAAGCCTCAAGATTCTTTGTGGTGGTTGTTGTTGTTGTTGTTAAGTGTCATTGAGTCAGTTCTGACTTATAGCAATCCTGAATAGGGTTACAGAGGAGCAGCTGGTAGATTTGAAATGCTTGCCTTGAGGTTAGCAGTCCAGTGCTTACTTACAATGCCACACAAGGTAGCATTTGACAAGGTATTATGAGTAAGAGATGCGTGCAGATAATTTTTAGATCACTTGCATGCAGAGATGAAGAAGAATAGAAATGTGGAGCTTGGAAGTTGGTAAAACAAACTATTTTCCAGATACTGGAGCTTTGGTAACATAGTGGTTACAAATTGGGCTGCTAACCTTAATGTCAGCAGTTTGAAACTACCAGCTGTTCTGTGGGAGAAAGATGAGGTTTTCTGCTCCGGTAAAGATTTACAGCCTCGGAAACCCTGTACAGGGTCGCTATGAGTCAGAACTGATTCCACAGTACATAACCACCACCACCACCACCACCACCATAACCATTCCAGATACCACCCAGTAAGAGAGGAGGATGTCAAGAAGGAATTAAATAACAAAGGTCCATTGAAACCTCTTGGTTGGAAAACATTCAGGGCAAAGATCACATTAAAGCACAGTCTTCCCATTGATTTTTCCATTTAGCCTCAAGATAGTTGCTATTGAGGTAAGAGAGCGATAGAAGCAAGGAGGTGACAAAGCAATAAAAAAAATGCAGCTATGAGAACTATGTGTTGTTGTTGTTTTAAAAAAAAACAACTTTGGCTGTAGTCACCAGCAGGTAGATCCGTCTAGAAGCAATTGATGGGAAGCCTATTAAGTTTTCAGGTGAAATGAATGCTAAAGAAATCATGAGCCTGGTCTAAAACTCTGAGATTTCCAACAATTCTTTGGATGCCAATCCTTCCCCCTGACCTACTTGCTCCAAAGAAAAGTGGATTGAGAAAACTATGCAACTTCCAAGGAAGGCATAATCTTTTAACACGCACTTCCTATGTGTCTAAGGAAGATGATGGAAAAGGAGAAACCCCCCAAAGAGTAGATCCAAGGATCATGACAACAGAGGACAGGCCTGGGCTTCCCAAAGAGGATGTTCACAGTCCCATACCCAGCCCAGTGACTCTTGTATGTAATTCTTCCCAAGCAGGTGTATTTACTGTGGTTCTCCTCTACCTGCCATTGTGATACCTTGGATGTGTGGTGTTTGTGTTGTAGAGGTGGGGTTGCTGAGAGACAGAGATAGATATTCTGTACTTCTAGATCCTAGGTCTAGGGAAATGACTCCCATAGGGAGTCAATTCCCCCTTCCCCACTGGGAAATATCTGAGACATTTTTGATTATCAAAAATGGACTGCTAATTGACAAGTCAGTGGTTCAAACCCAGTAGTCGCTCCTTGGAAAACCTATACAGGGTATCTATGAGTCAGAACCAACTCAACAGCACTTAACAACAACAACAACAAACCAGGGGTGGTGGTGCTACTGTGTAGAGTTTTGGAGGTGCGGCTGGTCTAGTGCTTACTCTATCACGCCACACCAGGGGGCCTGCAATTCTTCTAAATATCCTACAATGCACAGGACAGTACCCGCACAACAAAGAAGTAACAGGCCCAAACTGTTGTTATTACTGAGGTCTAGAAACCCTGCTTTTGGGAATAAAAGGTGACCCATCCCAACCTTAAAGCATGTGTACAGAGACCCACCTGGAAATCAGGGCCTGGCATGGGATTGACGTTATTTCCTTCATAAATCCTGGCTGGCAGCAGGGATTTATCAGGATCATTAATGCTACCTGCTTCAGTAGATAACCTCTCCAAATCTCAGTGTCTTAACACAGTGCAGATTTACTTCTCCCATTAAGTCAGGAAAAATTCTGTTTTTCTCATGCATAACAAACACACTTTTTTCTTCTATAGGCATTCAGAACCTGGTCATGGATTCTCTTTCCTTGTTGAGTTGGCTGCTAGGAAGGTGACTTTAGTAACTGGTGCTCCCTGGTGCAGCGTAAGAGTGTGCTTTCATTCCCCATTATCTTCGTGACTTTATGACACTGTATTGACTGCTGTCTCTAATTACTTTGGGGGATGAGGTGAGCTTTCACCTTAATGAATGAATCAAAAGAATTCTTGCTGGCAAATAACTGCTATGAAAGGGAAATCAGGGAACCAGTAAGTTTCTTCTTTTAAATGGAAAGTGGAGCTTTTAAATTTTGACTTGAAATTTTACAGAATTGAAACTGAAGGTTGGGCTTGAGGTCTTCAAATAGCTTTGCTGTTTTCATTCCATAGTCTTACTTACCCTTTTTTTCAAATTGTTATTTTAACAATCCAACATCTCATTTTCTTTAGCTGGGAAAGGAAGAAGACCGAGACCTTTTCTCTGAGGTCTTTTGGGGAATCCCTTCATGCAAATATCTGTCTCAGAAGAAAACTGCCCAGGGTCAGCCCTCTGCCCACCCATGAAAAGGCAACATTCAGAGTTGGTGTTTCCCTTTTGCTTTTCTGTTTCCACATAAGAAATAGAGAAAGAATCAGGAGACTAGTCACAAACTTGCTGTGTAACTTTAGCCCTTTTATACCCATTCTCTGGTCTTCATTAAAGCAATAGGCTAAGAACCCATCTAGATCTGTTGTTCTTGTTCTATGGGAATGTGATGTTCCAGTAGAATGTACTTTCTGATAAGCTTGGTTGAGTGAGATTTTTAATGGCTTCCAAACCTGGCTCTACTTCCTAAAGGGATAGAGGAAAAGAAAGGCTGAGACCCCAGATTGGGGTCTCACTAGTGACAGTCTTGAGAAGTGAGTAAAAATGCGAACCCTGGAAGCCCACCACCTGCATTCGTCTGTTATGTAACCTTGAACAAACCATATAGCTTCCTTACACTTCAGTGCCCTCATCCACCACAATGGGATGACAACCATAGAACCACATGTCCTGAGAGTAAATGATAATGCTGGTAAAGTACTCATGCAATAGACATTCCTGTTGCTGCCCTGAATTGGGCCAGCCCTTGCTAGATTGGGGTGTAGCCACTAGAAGACGCAGCCAGCAAGTGCACAGCCAGGGTCTATCCACTCTCCCCTGTCTTCTAAGCGGTCAGAGAATAATTTCCCCTGTCCCTCATCCAAATGAGTGGCCAGAGTGGTGTAGAAACATTTTCATAGTAACCTTCTAGACAGTCAGCTCTCAAATGTTGGGGTCCTATTCCTCTCTGTCCTAGTTTTCTAGTGCTGCTATGATAGAAATACTACCAATGGCTGTCATTAATAAAGAGAAATTTATTTCCTCACAATTTAGGAGGACTTTCTTCCAGGGAGACTGAAAGAGAAATCCTTCCCCTTCAGCCCGCACTGTCTCAGTCTCTCTGGATGCAAATCTTTGTCTCTTTAGCTTCTACTTCCTGGTTTTCTGTTTTGTTTTTTTGCATGTGTGTCTTGCCATCTTCTCTGATTGCTTGTTTAATCTCTTGTATATCTCAAAAGAGATGAGTCAAGATATACCCTACATAACTAAGACAACCCATTCCTAAATGAGATATAACCACAAGTGTAGAGGTTAAGATTTACAGCACACATTTTTAAGGAACATAGAGCTCTGGTAGCGTAGTGGTTACGAATCGGGCTGCGAACCTTAAGGTCAGCGGTTCGAAACTACCAGCCGCTCCGCGGGAGAAAGATGAGGCTTTCTACTCCCGTAAAGATTTACACCCTCGGAAACTCTATACAGGGTCGCTATGGGTCGGAACCGACTCGATGGCACATAACAACAACAACAACAATTCAATATGTAACTTTCCACCCTTTGATCCCTCCAAAATCCACGTCCTTGCCACATGTGAAACACATTCACCCATCACATCATCCCCAAAGTCTTAAAAGAACTCTAAATCCAAAATCTCATTTTCTGATTCATCTAAGTCCAATATGGGTGAGACTTTAGGAATATTCCATCCTAAGGCAAAATAATTCCTCATCTGAGAACCTGTGAAACCTAAAATACATGTTATCTGTTTCCAAAGTCCAGTGGTGGAACAGCACAATGCAGACATTTCCATTACAGATGGGAGACATGGGAGGGAAAGAAGGGATGATAGACACCAAGCAAGTCCCAAACCCAGCAGAACAAATTACATTATTCCATCTGGGTAATGACCACACTCTCTAGACTCTGGGTGTTGGCCATGCCCCCCTAGATTCTGGATGGTGGTCCCACTGCCCCGGTCTTTAGCTCTACCTTCCAGACCCATTGAGTTAACAATTTGACTACCTTAGCTGTAGGGAGTCCCATCTCTGGACCAGAAGTTTGTTTGAATTGCAAGTTCAGCAGTTCAAACTCACCAGCCGCTACTCAGAAACCCTACACAGGGTCACTATGAGTAAGAATTGACTCGATGGCACTTAACAACAACAACCTCTATAACCATGTGAGCCATTTCCTTGCATTATATATATGTGTTGTTAAATGCTGTCAAGTCAGTTCCAACCCATAACGACCCTGTATAGGGTTTTCAAGGAGTGGCCAAAAACCTTGCAGTTCAAGCCAAGTTTGCAGTCCAGTGCATTAACCCATGGCACCATATCAGGACTACTCTTTCTCTTATTCTCTATCTATCTGTCTGTCTATCTATCTATCTATCTATCTATCTATCTATCTATCTATTTATCTATCTATATTTCAAAGAAACCCTAGTAGCATAGTGAATTATGAACCAGCTGGGCTGCTAACCACAAAGTCATTAATTCAAATCTACTATGGGAGAAAGATAAAACTTTCTGCTTCTGTAAAGATTTACAGCCTCAGAATCCCTATTATATAGGGTCACTATGAGTTGGAACCAACTTGGCGACACACAACTACCACCACCATATATACTTCACAGGTTTTGTTCTGATACAGAATCCAGCCTAAAACAGATGTTTAACAGCTCCCCTGGCCTATGCTTGCTTGATGGGAGCAGCACCCCTCCCTCAAGTTGTAACAAATATCTCCAAACATTGTAAAATGTTCCCTTGTGGGCAAAATTGTTCTGGTTGAGAACCACTGATTTAAGAGTTGAAGTAGTCATTGCGTGTAACTGAAACATAATCATGCCAATCATCTTTATTGATCACTTCTTTATAACCTCCATTGTGCTCACAGATTTCTATGCCTGAATCAGATTCAATCCTTACGAGATCTAAGTGAAGTTGTATAAGTATCCTTTGCTTTGAAAACAGGGTGATGAGCTGCTAGTAAAAGATGAAGGTGGAATTCAAACCCATGTTTTAATGCCATTAGAACCCGTATGTTTCACCATTGCAAAGTTGGAAATACAGGTGTAGCCTTTGAAAAGCAAGGTAATAATGTTTATTTTGGAAAAGCATAGGATTTGGAGCTAGTCAGACCTGACTTGGAATCTCAACTCTACATTGATGAGCTGATCACCATCTCCTTGCTCAGTCCCATTTCTGTTATCATTAAACTGGTGTAATACCAGACGTGCAGGTTGTTGGAGGAATAAATACTGTAGAGAGATACCTGTCATGCCAGGTCTTCTCTAGCTAAATTATATTCTCCACAACAATGGAGAACACTGTTGGCATTGCTTTCATTCCTTTCCTGCAGCGCTGGGTGTGGTGTCAGTGCTCCTGGGTGGATGGAAAACTGCACTCCATGGTGTATTACCTCCTTCCTGGTCCCAGGACTCCTGTTTGGATCTTGCTTTTGAGCTGCAGACCAGCATAGTACACCCAGAGCTGAAATGGTCATCTTGCCTCAACCCTGCTCTCCCCTCTGTTATTTTTCTCAATGACCATCTGTCACCTAATCAAGGATTCTAGGAGTCTTTCTTCATCTCTTCCAACTCTTTGTTTTTCATAACTAAGCAGTAACCAAACACTGTCCATTGTACCCTAAGCACCCCTTGAGTTTATCTACTTCTTTCGTCCTTTACTGCCTTTTCTTGGGCCAGGCCACCATAGCCCTCCCAGGGACTGCTGAAAGTGCTTCCTAACCAGTCTTCCTGTCTCTGTTCTTGTCCTGTTCTCACAATCCATTCTGTATGTGTGGCCAGATGATATTTTTCAACTGTGAATCTGTACAAGTCTCCACCTTACCATTCTCAGGATTAAGCTCAGCTCTTTAGCTGGGTGCACAAAATTCTCTTCCTTTTCACGTTTGGCCCCCTCCCCCACCTTTTTTTTTTTTTTTTTTAGTTAAAGCCATACTGGACCAACCATATTTCTGGCCATCTGAATATGCTTTTCCCTTCCCGACCACATCATTGACTATGACCCAGATAACTCCCTTCAGGCCTCAACAGAGTTCCTTGGGAGCCTTCTCTAATTTCTAAACCTGGGCCAAACACCTCCTTGGGGCTTCCCCATGAAGGTATTTACTGTATTGTAGTCATCATGAGGCATTGGTGGTTTGTGATAAATGTATTTCCTTCCATGCGGGAGACCCAGGTTTATTTCCAGCCAGTGTATCACCTGCACAACTACTATTCACCTGTCAGCTGAGGCTTGCATATTGCTATGATGATGGACAGATTTCAGCAAAGCTTCTGGACTAAGATGAGTTGGGAAAAATGGCCTGATGAAAATAAATCAATGGAAGCACTATGGATCACACAGTCTGATCCACAATAACCGATTATGGGATGGTGTAGGGCTAGGTAGTATTTTGTGCTGTTACACATGAATTGAGCCGACTCAGTGAGTTGGCAGCTAACAACAAGAACTTTGGAATCCTTTGTTGACATGTGTGTCTCCACAACTAGATTTAGGTTTTTGAGGGCAACAAGTGTGTCTTTTTCTATAATCCCCAATGCCCATCACAGTCTTTGTTACAATAAATGTTTGTAGCATAAATGCCTGATATGAGATATTGCGTGAATTAAAGAGTAGCAGTAAGATAGAGGGAGGAAACTAAGACAGTAAGGTGTAGGCCCTGATGAATGAATGATTCATGACCACTCCTGAAACTGTTTCTGGGGTTCTTCTTATCTTATAATCTTCAGGAATTCAAATGAGAGATTATTCCATTTGGTGGAAATGTGACTCAAGGTAACTTTATCTTTGACATTAAGATAGATTAAAAAAACTATCTTTGTACCTGATAAGAAGTCTATGTTCCTTTTGTGTGGTTTTAATGTCAAATGGGGAGGGTCAAAGAACCAGGAGCTATATGACCTATGATTCACTCTTAGCTTAGCCGTTAGAGAATTTATTAATGAGTTTCTCTGATGATGTAACTTGCAAAACCAGATGAACTCTTGGTAAGCTCAAACACAAGATTGCTCAATCTTGGCACAATGAACATTTTAGACTTCAGAATTTCTAGTAGTCTGGAGCTGTTCTGTGCTTTGTAGACTATTTAGCAATACCCCCCAACTTCTATTTACTGGTGATGGTGGTGGTTATGTGTTGTGGAGCTGGTCCCCATTCAGAGTGACCCTATATAAGGTTTTTGAGGCTGTAAATCTTTATGGGAGCAGAAAACCTCATCTTTCTCCAGTGGTAGATTCAAACTACTGACCTTGTGGTTAGCAGCCCAATGCATAACCCACTATGCTACTAGAGCTCCTTACTTACTGTTGTTGTTAAGTGCTGTCGAGTAAGTTCTGACTTATAGCGACCCTGTACAGGGTTTCCAAAGAGCAGCTGGTGGATTTGAACTGAAGACCTTGTTGTTCACAGTCCAGTACTTATGTTACAGCACCACACCAAGAGTCCTTAGTTACTGTTGTTGTTAAGTACCATCAAGTCAATTCCAAATGATAGCGACCCAGTATAAAGTTTCCAAGGAGAGGCTGATGAATTTGAACCACTGACCTTTCTGTTCAAACTGACCTTGCAGTCTAGTGCATTATCCCATAACATCACTCTTGTTGTTCTTGTTGTTAAGTGCTGTTGAGTTGGATCTAACTCATAACAACCCTGTATAGGGTGTTTGAGGAGCGGCTGGTGAGTTTGAACCACCAACCTTGTGGTTCAAATGGACCTTCCAGTCCAGCACTTTATCCTGCAGCACCACATCAAGTCTCCAAAGTGCCACTAGATGCTAGTAGTTACCTCCACCCAACTGTGACAACTGAAAATGTCTCCAGACATTGCCCGATATTCCCTGGGGAACAAAATCTTTCTACCCATTTGAGAACCATTTCCCTAGAAGAATGACAATTGGAGCCCCTTGGATGGAGCCAAAAAAGCACTGGTTGAGAGTTATATTTGAAGTTCATTGCCAACTCTCTCATTTAGTGAAGACATTTTTGTTACGTTCTAGATCAGGTTGTACTACTCTGGGGAAACAGCTTGACTTTCATGGACTTTCTTATCTATAAAATGAAGTGGCAGGATAATGCAAGTACAGAATATTTTGGATGGTTCTGAGTTCAGTTTTGGTCTTAAGAGTGACTGGGAGTTGGGGCAAGTTTAGACCTCAGGACAGGAATCTATTGCTGGCAGCAATGTTAGAGAATGAGATTCAGGCCCTTGCTTGCATAGGTCTGCCTGTCTCCACAGGCCTACTTGGCCCTCTACTTAAATCTTTTCATGATGCCTCAGGGAGGACTCTGTTTCATTAGATCACTTGTTGGCAGCCCTCCTTCACCAGCAGCACAGACTGTAAGTGCTTAGAAACATTTCGTATGAGTCCTTGTCTTGGAGGGGGAAACTGAGTGTTAGAAAAGAGAAGAAATTTGACTGAGGTCACAAAAAGGTAGAGTAATTTGACCTAAATTTCATTCTTTTTTTGAATCCGAGTTTTTGGATTCAGAGTCTAATATCCTGTATTACCTTTCTCTGGGAGATGACCTCTGTGACTGTCCAACCCTTGGTAGATAGAACGCCTTAGTGTAGATTTCACCTGACATTTGTTTTTATTTCATTAAAACTTTCATGAATTTAGTTTTCACTTTCTGCATGGTGATAGTCATATAACATAAAGGTGGGCCATAACTCTTAAGCAAGAAATAATCTGCTTATGTTACCTGCTCATGAGGAACCTGTACATAGACCAAGATGCAGTTGTGCAAACAGAACAAGGGAACACAGAATGGTTTAAAATTAGGAAAGATGTGTGTCAGGGTTGTATTCTTTTACCATACTAATTCAATCTGTATGCTGAACAAATAATCTGAGAAACTGGATTATATGAAAAAAACCCATGGTATCAGAGTTGGAGGAAGACCCATTAACCATCTGCGATATGCAGATGATACAACCTTGCTTGCTGAAAGTGAAGAGGACTTAAAATACTTACTGATGAAGATCAAAGATCCCAGCCTTAGATATGGGTTGTGCCTCAATGTTAAGAAAACAAAAATCCTCACCACTGAACCTCATCCATATAAATGGGGAAAAGATTGACGTTGTCTAAGACTTCATTTTTCTTGGCTCAACCATTAACGCTCATGGAAGCAGCCCTCAAGAAATCAAAGGACGTATTGCATTAAGCAAATCTGCTGCCCAGTGCTATAATACCTCTTTAAAGTGTTGAAGACCAAAGATGTCAGTTTGAGGACTAAGGTGTGCCTGCCTCAAGCCATGGTATTTTCAATACCTCATATGCATGCAAAAGTTGGATAATGAATAAGGAAGACTGTAGAAGAATTGATGCATTTGAGTTATGGTGTTGGAGGAGAATATTAAGAGCACCATGGACTACCTAAAGAACAAATAGATCTGTGTTGGAAGAAGTACAACCAGAGTGCTCCTTGGAAGCAGGATGGCCAGACTTCATCTCTCACACTTGGACATATTGTCAGGAAGGACCAATCCCTGGAATAGGATATCATGTTTGGTAAAGTGGAGGGTCAGAGAAAAAGAGGAAGACCCCCAATGAGATGGATTGGCACAGTAGCATTATCAATAGGCTCAAATGTAGCAATGATTGTGAGGTCGGCCCAGGACTGGGCAGTGTTTTGTTCTGTTGTGCATAGGGTCACTATGCTGTGAGTCGATACTCACTTGATGGCTCCTAATAATAACAAAAATGTTACCTACCAACTGAGGCATTTGACTTTTTAATGGAACTTTAATTCAGTGAAATGAACTAATGGTTGGGATATGAAGCGTTGAGCTAGGTTTATAGAGAATTTTGAGCAGCTTGGCCCTTTTGACAGTTTTCCCCATCTCTGTAGATATTAGCCATCTATTCTACTGTTGTGCAGGGTTGAAGACCTGGGTTATTTCCTCTCATGTAATTTGGAGGAATGAACCTAGGATTTGGTGATAAATTCAAATCCCCCCTCCCCACTTTAATAGCTTTGTGAGTTGACTACAAGGATGAGATCATTTCTGAATGGTCATTGTGGGCAAGCCACATTACATATATTAACTTATTCATTCATTTTTTTCAAAACTGTTTGTTGTGAATTGGGTGAAGATTTATAGAGCAAACCAGTTTCCCAGTTAACAGTTCACACACATTGTGTTTAATGTCTTTGATAGCACTTCTCCCTGTGTCTCCCATTTTTAGTCCTCTTTCTTTCCTAACCCTTCCTGTTTTCTGAACTTTGTCCACGGGCAAATGCTAAACATTTAGTCTTAAGTGGTTGATTGCTCTGAGTGTGTACCTCTCTAATGTTAGTGTTCATAGTCCTGTCTACTGCTTGGCTGAAAACTGAACCATGGGGGTGAGTTCAGTTCTAGGTCTGAAGAATGACTATGGAAGTTCTAACAGCCTTTATCTGACCATTAAACCTGGTCTTTTAATTATTATTTTGAGTTTTGTTCTACATTTTTTTCCCTCACTGTATCTAGGATCTTCTAATTTGATCCCTTTCAGAGCAGTGGGTAGTGGTAGTAGGGTTCCATCTAGTTGTTTTGGTCTCAGTGATCCATTGGTGCTTTGGACTAATTATATCTGTGTGTATTTGATTTTCTTCACACTTCTTCATTCTGGATGGGAAGAGACCAGTAGTTGCAATTTAGATGGCCACTCACAAATTTTTAAGATTCTAGAAAACAAAAATCCTCACCACTGGACCAATAAACAACATTCTAATTAACTGAGAAAAGATTGAAGTGGTCAAGAACTTCATTCTTCTTAGATAAACTGTCAACACTCACAGAAGCA
>NW_006408599.1:11510589-11512035 GCF_000296735.1 Chrysochloris asiatica | reverse complement strand
TTCTATGAGTGTTGATGGTTGATTGAGCAAAATGAAATCTTTGACAACATCAATCTTTTCTCCTTTTATCATGATGTTGTTTTTTGATCCAGTGGTGAGGATTTATGTTTTCTTTACACTGAGGTGCAACCCATACCGAAGGTTGTGGTCTTTGATCTTCATTAGTAAATATTTTAAACCCTCTTTTCTTTCAGCAAGAAATACCCTCTTTCAAAACTATATGTATTCATGGGTATTTTTCTGTTTTCCTTTTTATAACTGTTTAGCCTACATGCCTATCTAGGTTAACCACTCAGAAATTATTGTTATGATGGTAACTGCAAGGTTGTGTGTATAATAGTATTCACCTCTGTTGCTGTCTACTCTTGTAGTCCCTCAGTGTTTTCTTTCTTCCTTTTTAATGCTTCTATTGTGAATTGAGTGATAGTTTACATGGGAGAACATTTGTTTTTGCACTCATCCAATCATATTTTGTTTCAGTGCAATGATTATAATTCCCTTCTATCTCCCCACCCCACCCCCTTTTTTATGAACACAAAAGCATGCAGGAATATATAAGCATTTAAACAACCAAAGGACACATTTTGCAAGCCAGCCTCCTGCCCACCAGCACATAGCCTTTCTCTTTCTATGAGTCTAGAGTCCTCAGCTGCTGTATCTCTCCATGCCATCACCTCTGCCTCCATCTTTGGTGTCGCTAATCTCTGATTAGGATCCCATGTTCTGCTCATGCCTTTTTCTCTTGATGGCCCTAGGGTCCTCTGTTCCTGGAATGTAAAATTAACTACTTTCTCCCTTTTTGTTATAAAACTTCTATTCTTATAATTGTGAAAATCACAATTAGTCATGATAACAATTACTCACTATTGAATCAAAAGTATCCTGTCCCCATCTCCTTTCACCAGACCCATCTAGATAAGATGAAAACTATTCAGTGGATTTTCTACTTTCCCCTGCACACTATATAACTAAACTCCCTCTTGAAAACTTGTAAGCCAGCCATTCCATGCCTTTATAGCCCCCAACATTTTAGATAACCCCTGTCTAAGTTTCCCATCTCTATCAAATCTGTGTACTGAGTGGACAGGCTTGGTCCTTGATGTGAAGACACCTTTCCTCTCAGTTGGTATTTTGAGCTACCACAGCCATAAGTTTTAATATTCAGTAATCTGGTGCTGACAGTGTTCCACTGCTATTCATAAGATTTTCAGTGACTAAATACTTGGAAGTAGTTTCTTTCTCCTTCTTCCTAGTCTGTCTTCATCTGGAAGCTCATCTGAAATCTGTCCATCATGGTTGACCCTGCTGGTATTCAAAATACCGGTGGCATATAGATCTGTGTTGGAACAAGTACAGCCAGTGGCACCTTCTAAGTGTTTAGCATTTCTCTCTTTAGCACAATAATTGCTTGTCAGTTTTAAATTTACTAACTACTAAGACACTTTA
>NW_006408599.1:11509165-11510084 GCF_000296735.1 Chrysochloris asiatica | reverse complement strand
CTGAAAGGTAGTCCACAAAGTCTGTGTTCAATATCCTACTTTGGTGAGTAGTGACTGAGGTTTTAAAAGCTCATGAGTAAACATCTAAGTTGAAGCTACTAGTCTTTCCTATCTGGAGCAAAGACGAATGAAGAAAACCAAAGACCCATGGAAACAATTAGTCTGAAGGAATAATAGATCACATAAATATCAGCCTCCATCATCATGAGAACAGAAGAACTAAATGGTGCCTGGCTACTACTACCAACTGCACTGAAAGGGGTTTAATCAAAGGTCCTGGATGCAGTGGGAGAGAAATGTGGACCCAAACTCAATATCATAAAAAAGACCATCTTACTAGTCAGATAGAGATTTCTGGAACCCCAGAACTAGGGTCTTTATTCACCCTCATGTTTTTGGCTCAATATTCAGCAAAACAATAGACAGGTTTGTAAGGGGAAAAAATTACACCAGGGAAGCACACATACCATAGAGTCATCAACCATTTAGACATCATTAAATTGCATAGAAATGTGAGTTGTGTTTTTGACATTTTAGGGAGAGATCAAAATTAAACTAGTGCTATGAAATGTCCTTTTGAATATTAGGTCAAGAAATCTGTGTATAAGAAAAAGAACCCATACTAAAAGGGGAGGAAAAAATCCTTTGCTGGTTACCGGGATGTGTGGGGTGGGGTGAGGGGAGGGAGGGGAAGGTGAAGCACAGGGTAGGGAATAGACACAGGATAGTTTGGGTGCTGGGGATGGGGGCAATACACAAGAAGAGGGAGGGGAATGGAAGAATAAGGTGGACGGGAGAGCAGTTAGGCAGGTTTGCATGGGCTCAGTGGAACAGAGGTAAATAATGATGTATACACAACCTTGGAACAACAAGGCTCTGGGATATAGGGATTGAGGCATGGTTTGAATGGGTTAAAGGG
>NW_006408599.1:11495503-11507646 GCF_000296735.1 Chrysochloris asiatica | reverse complement strand
TGAAAAGCTCATGTTCTCCCATGTAAACTATAACATAATTCACAATAAACACTTCAAAAACAAAAACAAAAAAGAAATCTGTGTGCAGAATCATGTGCTTCATGGGTTGTAACTGTCAAACTTGCTGAGGTTTTAGAAATCAAATTCCATCATAAACACTTCACAAGAGAAACTGTATACCACAATTTCTAAGACCTAGATAATAGTCCATTTACATCACATTTGATAACAATAAATGTTAATCAAATACTTTGAATAGTCGGAATTCATTGTAATGAGACTTTACTTGTAAATCAATGAGAGACTTTCCCCCTCCACAATGATTGCTAATTCTATTATTATATGTTATCATTATGGAAATAAATATGAAGATGTGGACCTTGCACAGGACTCTTTTCTGAGTAGGAGACAGTGGTAAATTTGGGGTATAGGACTCCACTGGAGGCAGCAGATAGGGATGTGTGGTATTTGGGCCAGTGGTGAGGGTAGTACCATAGAGATTTAGGATCAAAATTGCACATTAATGTAGGGCTTCACTCAAATGTAGGGATGCATAGCCCAGTGTTTAAGGGACAGCCAATTTTCCTTCCAAAACCCCCATCAGAATTAACCACCATTTGTTTGATTTATTGACAGGATTTATTACAAAGCTGGTTTCTGAATCCAGTGATCAGAGTCCTGGTGTGGTGCTGTGGGTTAATGTGCTGGAGTGCAAGGCTGGTTTGAACTGCAAGGTTGGTGGTTCAAGCTCACCAACCTTTCCTTGGAAACTCTATACAGGGTTGCCGTGGGTTGGAACTGACATTAGGGTACATAACAGCTACAACATATAAAGGCAGTATTTACCTAAGGACAAAGTTCAAAAGGGCTAGGAAAGAAGGATGAGTGGAAACACAGGGAGAAAGTGAGATAAGTGATGTTACATTGTGGGGATTACAAATAATGATATGAAGTAACATGTGTATGAATTGGTGAATGGAAAACTGATTTGCATTGTAAGACTTTACCTGATTCAAAAAAAAAAAAAAAAAAGTATGCAAAGTCAGTTTTCCCAGATTCCCAATGAAGAAATTGAGACACAGAGTAATTAAGGAAAGGCCTGCGTTAATATAATGAGGAATTGGCAGAATTAGGATTTACATTCATTCCGATTCCAAAGCTGCATTTTTACCCCATGGGCTCTGTTTACTCCTATGTTCACTGTAAGCCACAAATGAACTCCAGAAATTCTATGATGTCTTAAGTCATCCCTTTGGCATGCTTAGCACCCCTTGAGACAAAATAAAGTAAATCTTCATATTAATTAGCATATTTCTTCCTGTTTGAGAGGTGGATGCTTTGAGAGTCCATGTGAATTCTATTAAGACTTGAAGCTATAGGAGTCAATTCTTGCTTATCCTTGGTTAATTTCTAATGCACACTCAATCCTGCCCAATATGACCTTTGAGACCTTGACTAATCTTTAGGTGAATTGTGTTGTTGTTGTTAAGTGCCATCAAGTCAGTTCTGACTTGTAATGAGTGACTCTATATAGGGTTTCCAAGACTTTAAATCTTCACAGGAACAGAAATCCTCAACTTTCTCCCATGCAGAGACTGGTGGGCTCAAAAAGCAGACCTTGTGGTTTGCAGTCCAGTGTTTACTATATGGAGCCACCCCCATCAAAGCCGTTTGAACTGCAAGATTGGCTGTTTTAAATACCCACAAGTCAACCATGGTGGACAGGTTTCAGATAAGTTTTCAGATGAAGACAGACTAAGAAGAAGAAGAGACAGACTACTTTCAAACATTTAATTACTGAAAACCTTATAAATAGCAGTGAAACAGTGTCAGAGAACACCAGAATATTGACTATTGAAACATGATGAAGAGTACCAGAATAGTGTTACATATAGTGCCAGAATGTAAGCACCTTAGGTTAAAAGGCACTCAAAATGCTACTGGGGAAGAGCTGCCTCCTCTAAGGAGAGTTTACTATGATGATGCAAATGGAGTAGAGCCCTCAGAACCTTCATTTGCTTGAACTCAAAATGAATAGATAGACCCTTAAACACCCATTAATAATCAGAACATGGAATTTACAAGGTATGAATCTAGAAAAATTGGAAACTGTCAAAAATGAAATGGAATGCATTAACATCGATATCCTAGAATTAGTGAGCTGAAATGGACTGGTATTGGCCATTTTGAGTCTGACAATCACATGGTTTACTATGACAGGAATGACAAATTGAAGAATGGAGTCCCATTCATCATCAAAAAGAACATATCAAGATCTGTCTTGAAATACAACGCTGTCTGTGATAGGATAATATCTATACGCCTACAAGGTTGACCAGTTAATACCACTATTATTCAAATTTATGTACCAACCACTAAAGGTAGTGATTATGAAACTGAAGAATTCTGCCAGCTTCTTCAGTCTAAAATTGATCAAACATGCAATCGAGATGTATTGATAATTAATAATTATTGGAATGCAAATGTTGGAAATAAAGAGGAAGGATCAGTAGTGGAAAAATATGGCCTTGATGATAGAAACAATGCTGGTGATTGCATGATAGAATTTTGCAAGATCAATCACTTCTTCATTGCAATTATCTTTTTAAAATAACATAAATATGACTATATACAGGACCTCCCCAGATGGAATACACAGTAATCAAGTTGACTACATCTGTGGAAAGAGACTGGAAAACCTCCATATCATCAGCCAAAACAAGGCCAGGGGTAGACTGTGGAACAGACCAACAATTGCTCATATGCAAGTTCAGATTGAAGCTGAAGGAAATTAAAACAAGCCCATGAAAACCAAACTATGACCTTGAACATATCCCACGCGAATTTAGAAATCACCCGAAGTGCATTAGACTAAAGACCAAAGACCAGAAGAGTTGTGGGATAACATCAAGAACATTATACAGGATGAAAGCAAAAGGTCATTAAGAAGACAAGAAAGAAGGAAACGACCAAAATGGATGTCAGAAGAGACTCTGAAACTTGCTATCCAGTGTTGTTGTTAAGTGCTGTGGAGTCGATTCTGACTCATAGCAACCCTGTATATGGTTTCCGAGGAGCAGCTGGTGAACTTGAACCACCAACCTTGCAGTTCAAACAGCTTTGCAGTCTGGCGCATTAACCCACATTGCCACACCAGGAGATTCTAAAAGAAATGAGGAGGTAAAAGAGCTAAAATGAGAATTTCAAAGAGCAGGTTGAGAAGACAAAGCCAAATATTGTAACCATATGTGCAAAGACCTGGAGTCAGAAAACCAAAAAGGAAGAACATACTCAGCATTTCTCAAGCTGAAGGAACTGAAGAAAAAATTCAAGCCTCAACTTGAAATATTTAAGAATTCCATGGACAAAATATTGAATGATACAGAAAGCATCAAAAGAAGATGGAAGGCATACACAGAGTCACTGTATCAAAAAGAAATGGTCACTATTCAACCATTTAAAGAGGTAGGATATGATTAAGAGCCAATGATACTGAAGGAAGAAGTCCAAGATGCATAGGAGGCATTGGCAAAAAACAAGACTCTGGGAATTGATGGGGTACAAATTGAAATCTTTCAACAAACCAATGACACATTAGAGGCACTCACTCATTTACGCCAAGAAATTTGGAGTACAACTACCTGGCTAACTGACTGGAAGAGATCCATATTTGTGCCCATACCAAAGAGAGGGGACCCAACAGAATGTGGATGTCATTAGACAATATCATTAGTATTTCATGCAAGTAAACTTTTGCTAAAGATAATCCAATAGTGTCTGCAAACATATATTGACAAAGAACTGCCAGAGATTCATGCTTGGTTCAGACGAGGACATTGAATGAGAGATATCATTGCTGATTTCAGATGGATCTTGGATGAAAGCAGAGAATACCAGAAAGATGTTTACCTGTGCTTTACTGACTACTCAAAGGCTTTCAATAGTGTGGTTTTTGGACAAGCTATTGAAAACATTGCAGAGAATGAGTATTCCGGAACACTTACTTGTGCTCATGAGAACCTGTACATATACCAAGAGGTAGTTGTTTGAACAGAACAAAGAACAATGAATGGTTTAAAATTAACAAAGGTATGTGCCAGAGTTGTATTCTTTCACCATGCTTATTCAGTCTGTATGCTGAGCACATAATCTGAGAAGATGGATTATATGAAGAAAAACATGGCATCAGGATTTGAAGAAGATTTATTATTAGCCTTGCTTATGCAGATGATACAACCTTGCTTGCTGAAAGTGAAGAGGACTTAAAATACTTACTGATAAAGATTAAAAAAACAACAAAAACCACAGTCTTTGGTATGGTTTGCACCTCAATGTAAAGGAGACAAAAATCCTCACCACTGGACAATAAGCAACATCCATGTAAATGGAGAAAAGATTGAGGTTGGCAAAGACTTCATTTTGTTTATTCAACCATCAACACTTATGGAAGCAAACAACATGTTGCATTAGTCAAATCTGCTGTACAAGTCCTTATTAAAGTGTTCAAGAGCAAACTGTCAGTTTGAAAACTAAGGTGCACCTTATCTAAACCATGATATTTACGGTAACCTCATATGCATGTGAAAGCTGGACAGTGAACAAGGAAGACCATAGAGGAATTTGATGCATTTGAGTTATGGTGTTGGAGGAGAATATTAAAAGTATGATGGTACTGCCAAAAGAGCTAACCAAACTGTGTTAGAAGTACAGCCAGAATGCTCCTTGGAAGCCAGAATGGCCAGACTTCATCATTTTTTCTTTGGACATATTGTTAGGAGGGACCAGTCACTGGAGAAGGATATCATGTTTGGTAAAGTGGAGGGTCAGAGAAACATAGTAAGACCCCAAACTAGATGGATTGGCACATTGTCACAGCAGCAGTGGGCTCAGATGTGGTAGAGATTGTGAGGTTGTCGCAGGACTGGGCAGTGTTTTGTTCTGTTGTGCATAGGGTCGCTATGAGTCGGCACTGACTCGATGGCACACAACAACAGCAGCAACATATATTTCAGGTTGTTTGTGAGTCTTCCTTCAATCCTGATGCTGCATTCTTCTTCATCTAGTCCAGGTTCTCAGATTTTTTGGTCAACACACAGATTGAATAAGGATGGTGACATTATAGAACCCTGATGCCCACTTTCCTGACTTTAAACCACACAATATCCCCTTGTTCATTTCTAATGAGTGCCTCTTGGTCCATGTACATGCTCTGAATGAGCACAATTGATGTTTTGGAATTCCAAATCTTTGCAATATTATCCATAGTTTATTATTATGCATATAATTGAATGCCTTTGCATAGTTAATAAAACATATGTAAACAACTTTCTGGTATCCTCTGCCTTCAGGCAAGAGGATACCAGAAAGTTGTCAGCAATAGTATCTGTTATTATTTTACCTTCTATTCTGAATCTAGCATGACTTTCTGGTGGTTCCCTGTTGATGTACTGCTACAACAATCTTTAACTTATCTTCAGCAACATTGTGCTTGCATGTGATATTCATGATATTGTTTGCTAATTTCCCTATTCTGTTGGGTCACCTTTCTTTGGAATGAGCAGGTAGTCTTCCTCCAAATTTCTTAGCATAGATGAGTGAGTATTTGGCAGACACAACCTTCCTTGCTGAAGAGGGCTTGAAGCACTTACTGATGAAGATCAGACTATAGCCTTCAGTATGGATGACTTTTCAACATAAAGAAAACAAGAATCCTCACAACTGTACCAATAAACAACATCATGAAAGCAGAGAAAAGATTGAAGTTGTGAAGTATTTGATTTTATTTGAATCTACAATCAATTCTCATAAAAGCAGCAGTTAAGACAATCAAATGATGCCTTGAATTGAGCAAATCTGTTGCAAAATACCTTTTTAAGGTATTAACAACCAAAGATGTCACTTAAAGAACTAAGCTGCACTTGACCCAAGTCATGTTGTTTTCAGTGCCATCATGCATGTATGAAAACTGGACAATAAATAAGGAAGAGTATGACTAGAGGGTTGAACAGACATTGAGGTGGATGACTACAAAGGTGATGGGTTGCTCACTGCCCTTTTTTCACCCCCACTTCCCTTATCCTCCTCCTACTCTCAACCTCTTCCCGGTTTCTTCCATTGTCCCCTATCTAAATTGACCTGCTCTTCCTCTTTCCTTCCCCACCCAGCTCTTTCTCACTCCAGGTTTCTGCCTCATTCCCCACATAGAAGCAATGCCTTATGTATTTATGATGCTGTGCAGTTCACAAAGTCAGAAGGAATGCGTGATCTCATTTACCTCATAACCATGCTTGTAAGTAGGTGCTGTCCTTAGTCTCCTGATAATGACAATGAAGTGAAGGGAGATGAAGTCACATGCCTAAGGCCACGTAGTAGCATGAGGCAGAGGTGGGATGATTACCCATGCTCTTTTCTCTGCACATCACTAACACGCCACCATTAGGTTAAGTACCTGCTATCCTACGAACTTTTATTGGGTTTGCCAGGATTATAGGGAACTGAATGATCTCCTTACTTAAGGGCCCAAGAGAATAGCTATTTTTTTGTGGAAGCATTTTTATAGAGGCTCAGAAGCATATTTTTCTCTCTGAAAACATCCTGGATTCTGGGAAAGTCTTGTCGTATGTCATTATTGTTGTTGTTGAGTGCCATTGAGTCAGTTCTGACCCATAGCAACCCCATATAGGGATTCTAAGGGGCATCAGATGAGTTAGAAACACTGACCTTGTGATTCAAACCGAATTTGAGGTCAAGTGCTTACTCTATAGCACCACACCAGGACTCCACAGTGTTGTTGTTAAGTGTCATGGAGTCAGTTCTGACTCATAGTGACCCTGTATAGCGTGTCTGAGGAGCGATTGGTGAGTTTGAACTTCTGACATTGGTCCACATTAGAGTCTCTGAATGTCCAACTGCATATGCCCAAACTCCATTCTGATGAACTAACACTTTGGGCTGTAGTTGGCTATGATCAGTGATGTTCTGGAAGCAGCTTACATCAGCTGGCAAGAGTTGATTAAAAAATTTTTTTTTAGATTTGTAAGCTGGTTGTTATATATATAGCCACTGTTGAAAAGTATATAAACTTATAATGCAGTGAATTATATTGAAAACCCACCCCCACCCACTGCCACTGAGTCAATTCCAACCCCTAGTGACGCTATAGGACAAAGTATAACAGCTCCCTAGGGTTTCTTTAAGTTACTCTGGTAGCGTAGTGGTTATGAATCGGGCTGTGAACCTCAGGGTCAGCAGTTCGAAACTACCAGCTGTTCCGTGGGAGAAAGATGAGGCTTTCTGCTCCCGAAAAGATTTACAGTCTCAGAAACCCTATGCAGGGTCGCTATGAGTCAGAACCAACTCTATAGCACATAATGACCACCACCAGAGATTCTTTACAGGAGCAGGCTGCCTAATCTTTCTCCCATTGATAGTAAGAAGAGATAATGAGAACTGAAAACGTATCACTTTGTTATTGGACTACATTTACTATTATCTATTATTATCACTGTCTGGTTGAAATTCGATATAATGTTTTTATGTCATTTCCTAACTCTATATTTGGTGACCTCACTTTGCCAACTCAAAATTGGCTATGGATGGAAGCCCTAGTGGTGTAGTGAGGTAAGCATTAGGCTACTAATTGTACAATCATCGGTTCAAATCCACCAGTTACTCTGCAGGAGAAAAATGAGGCTGTCTGCTTCTGTAGAGATTTACAGTCTCGGAAACCCCAAAGAGCAGGTGATGTAGTAAACATTTCATCTGCCCTTTTCTGTTTAATTCTCATAAAAGGCATATGAAGTAATTATCACTGTCTCCATTTTACAGATGGAAACCCAAAGCTCATGGAAGTGAAGTGACTTGCCCAATCTTATTCAGAAGGAAAATGTCAGGACTAGGCTTTGGGACCAATGCTGTCTGATCCCAGATCCTTGGTGTTTCTGAAATGCTGATAGAAAAGGGAGTCATTGGAATTCTATGGATTACTTTATACATCTGTTCTTACCTCCAGAAGCTCTGTTGTTGCTAAATCTTCTGGAGGTAAGAACAGATGTATATTGCTGTAGATTGCTAATGTGCTGCTGTAGGATGATAAGCATTAGACTCTTAAATGCATGATCAGCAGTTCAAACCCAACAGTTTCTCTCAGAATCCCTGTACAGGTTTGCTATGAGACAGAACTGATTCAATGGCACACAACAGCATTTCCAAATAGAACCCAAATTTGAGGCTCCTCTTCACTTAACCAAACAATTTCTTGAGTACTTATTGCATAGTAGGCACTCTTTTAAGTGCTTGGGATCCAGTAGTGGACAACATAGACAAGATCCCTGCTATCGTGGAACTAATGGATTAGCAAGGAGTCTTAAACTTGGCAAGACACTCGAAGATGTGACATCTTTTCAAATTGACAATGGCAACTTCAAAAGTTAGATGGGAAACTAAGGGGCAGTGAGTTTCAGATAATGGCGGCAGGATATGTGGAAAGACATAATGAAAATAGCAGCATAATTTAGAGAATATAACCAATGTCATTCACTTGCACATGTAGAAATTATTGAAATGGGGGCATCTGTGTGATCTTTTAACAGCAACAACAATTCTTGGATCTTCCCAATGTTGGCAGTCCCTGGAACCTACTCTGAGGTTATGTTCAGCAAGCTGTGTGACAGTCATATGCTCTCCTGCTATCTCTAGACCTTGCCTAGATCTGGCAAGCTCTACCACTGGGGTTAGTGAAGCTCTTTCGATCCCTTGTTTCAGAATAAGGCTGGTCACTAGTGGTAAAAATCAAGACTGGTGCAGAGAAGGAAAAGTGGGGCTGTTCACCGAGTTTGTGCATCTGGGGCAAGGAGATGGGGAGAGAGGTGCACACATGATTTCCTCAAGTTGTGGTTTTCTGTTTGAGTTTGTGGTTTAAATCCCTCTTTTTGGCAATCACTTTGGCCATAAATTAGCCAATCATGCTGAAGGATATGTTCCACCCACCTGTGGGACAAATTTTGCAGTCACAACCAGGGTATCTGATTTACTATTGCATCTTTCTCTCCAGGGAGAGAAAACCTGTATTTTTACTTTCTTTCTTTCTTCTTCAAAGACAAGGTCAGGCAAGGTTTAGAATTCTCTTTTTACAGTCAAACACAGATTGCCTAATGGTGATATTTCCTGGAGCCTATATTTTGATGAGGAAACAGATAATAGAACTCTTTTTGCAGGTGCTATGTTAATCTCTGTAATGATGACTTCCTTAGGATAGGCACAGTTACTCCCCATATTGTGATGGGGGTACAAGCATTTTTGAAAGTCTGGGAGTCTGCAAAGGAAAGTCCCTTGGGAAACCTGATTGTAGAACGTGTCTGACCATAGCCTCATGCATACGTGACTGGTTTGAGTTATCTGAAGATTTGGACTCTCCATGCCTGTCTCCTCTCCTCTCCTTGCCATCTGTAAGGAGATGTGAACCTTGATTCTGTTTGAAAAGTATGCCCAGAAAGTGCTATTCATTCCAATGGGATGATGAGAGAATGGCATGTTGGCACTAGGGAATGCCATGCTAGGAGTCTAGAAATGAAATAGAGGAAAGCACCCAGTAGAATGGGTGAGGTGTGAGCATGGAGAGTCCCTACTTGAAAGGGCGGGGCTGTAGCAACAGGTGTGATCTAAGCCAGCCTCCTCTCCCTCCTCAGCCTTCTTTGACTGGCCCCAAAAGGATGGTCCTGTTTTAGTCATCCAGGCAAATGGGGCTGTTTCCTCAAGCTGAAATCATATGCAAGGAGAGGCAATCTTTCTGTACTCCAGGGAGCTTGTCCTTTTCTTTGCTCTTGATTGCATCCATGCCCTTCGCTCCCATAGGAAGCTCCCACCTTTTCTCTATCAGAGTCAATTTACTGTTCTGCAATTCTGCTACCCAACAAAATTGAAAGATGCTTTCTCTTAATACTTTATTTTCCAATTTTATGTGGATCAAAGACCTAGGGAAAACATGGTTAGAGCTTCAGAACTGCATGAGACAATCAAAGAGCCCACTATGAGTTCATCCAGCACATTTTTGAGGAAAACCTACTCTTGTCCAGCATTGAGCTTGGCTTTGGGCATAAACAAGATAGACACAGTCCCTTGCTCTCCTTCATCAAACTGAGCAAATAATCAAACTAGATAAAAACAACAATAGAGGATTCTAGTTCTGCGTTTTACGTCTTATTTCACTGAAAGTCCTTCTAAAGTCTCTTTTTCTCATAGCAACTTATCTCAAGATTTTCATGTTTTCAAGTCCCTGAGTGGTGCAAAGAGTTAACTCTATTCTGACATACATGGGGTCACCATGATTCAGAAATGCGTCAATGGCAACTGGTATTTAGTGAATACTTGACTATCCTGCTATCATTTAAAACTGTTACGAATCGGTTGCGGTTCGTAGCCCCGCAAGGTCAGCAGTTCGAAACTACCAGCTGCTCCGCGGGAGAAAGATGAGGCACTCTGCTCCCATAAAGATTAATAGCCTCGGAAACCCTGTGCAGGGTCGCTATGAGTCGGAACCGACTCCACGGCACATAACAACAACAACAACATATAAAAGAGTAAGGAGCTCTGGTAGCATAGTGGTTACGAATCAGGCTACTAATCTCACGGTCAGCAGTTCGAAATTAGCAGCTATTCCGCGGGAGAAAGATGAGGCTTTCTGCTTCCGTAAAGATTTACAGCCTCGGAAACCCTGTACAGGGATGTTATGAGTCGGAACCGACTCCAAGGCACATAACAACAACAAATATAAAAGAGTTAGTCCTGGTGTGGTGTTGCGGGTTAATGTGCTGGTGCTGGAATGCAAGGTCCATTTAATCACAAGGTCGGTGGTTCAAGCTCACCAGCTGCTCCTCAGAAACCCTATGCAGGAGCACTGTGAGTTGGAAAAGACTCAATGGCACTTCACAGCAGTGAATATATAAAAGCAAGTCTTTTATTTTCTCCTTTTTGTCCTATCATTGTCCTGAATGGCATTGAAGTTCCCTGTTTAACTGACTAGCCAGCCAGACCCTATACAGGGCCTCTATGGGTCGAAACTAACTCGACGGCACTTAACAACAACAACAACAACAAAATATAAGATAAGGAGTTCTTGTGTGGTGCCGTAGGATAAGCACTGGACTGTTAACCACAAGTCTGTGGTTCCAACCCACTCTCTGCTCCTTGGAAACCCTAGAGGGTCTCTATGAGTCAGAACCAACTCTATGGCACAACAACAACAACTTAGAAGACAAGAGTTCCAGTGTGGCATTGTAGGATAAGCACTGAACCACAAGGTCAGTTTGAACTGCTAGGCTAGAAATTCAAAGTCACCAGCTGCTCCTCGGAAACCCTATACAGGGTCTCTATGAGTTGGATCAAACTTTATAGCACTTAACAATAACAACAACATATACTATAAGGGCTTTACCCATGCCTTAGAGTCTGAAATCTAAATCTTCCAGCCTTAATACCAAATGCCACCTTGAGCACCTGACACAATTTTGATATGTCTACCAATGCCGGTCAAGGAGTTCTGGTAGCGTAGTTGTTACAAATCGGGCTGCGAATCGCAAGGTCAGCAGTTCAAAACTACCAGCTGTTCCATGGGAAAAAGATGAGGCTTTCTGCTCCCGTAAAGATTTACAGCCTCGGAAACCCTGTATAGAGTCGCTATGAGTCCGAACTGACTCCATGGCACATAACAATAACAACAACCAATGCCGGTCAGTGTAAGAATTCCAGGACAGGAAAAGGGATATTTTGCATTCAGGAAAAGTAAATCTTCATAGGGGTTCATGAAAAGGGCCTAAGGGTCTTAGCTCAGGCAACTCGTGCTCTTGATAAAGTCTTGCAGATGAAGGACAGTTACCCATTATCTTCTTGCCTTTTTCCTAGTCTGCCATACCTGTGAAAAGTCCCCTTGACTGTTGTTTTTTAAAACATTGTGTCTTTGTTCTATTGAAAAACAATCACTATCAGGACAATACAATGTGTTTGGTGTATCTAGGCAAACAAGCCCCTAAGGAACGCCTGACCCAAGCCATAGTATTTTCAATAACCTCATATGCATGCGAAAGCTGGACAGTGAATAAGGAAGACCATAGAAGAATTGATGCTTTTGAGTTATGGTGTTGGAGGAG
>NW_006408599.1:11490096-11495403 GCF_000296735.1 Chrysochloris asiatica | reverse complement strand
TGGAGGCCAAGATGGCCAAACTTCGTCTCTCATACTTTGGACATATTGTCAGGAGGGACCAGTTACTGGGGAAGGATACCATGTTTGGTAAGGTGGAGGGTCAGAGAAAAAGAGGAAGACCCCCAACGAGATGGATTGGCCAAGTTGCAGCATCGATGGACTCAAGCGTAGCAACCGTGGTAAGGTTGGCCTAGGATTAGGCAATGTTTCATTCTGCTGTGCATAATGTCGCTATGGGTTGATACTGACTCGATGGCACCTAAAAACAGGCAAGCAAGTAACCTCTAGTGATTTTTTTTTTTTTTTTACAGTATATACTTTTGCTTTGTGATGTTCTTTGGACTTAGACTATTTCTGATGACCTGTCAGTCCGTTTTCCTACTTTGTCCCTCTCTTTGTTTCTTATGCTAAATAAAACCTCTTTTTTCCCTACTATAACTTTGGAGCTGTGGGCTAATGCTGTAAAGTCGTTTGAACTGCAAGGTCAGTGGTTCAAGTTCACCAGCTGCTCCTTGGAAACCCTATACAGCATCGCTATGGGTCGGAATCGACTAAACAACACTTAACAACAACAACAGAATTTTGTGGTAACTTCCCCCTAGGATGCTGCCTCATACCCTAAAGAAGGAAGCTAAAGGGAGTTCCCTTTCTCAAGCCCTTGTGGAATGTCTCAGATTATGGGATGCTTTCTTAATTAAAACAACATATAGAATTTATTTTTTAGAGCAGCTTTAGTTTAACAGAAAAATTGCTCAGACATTAAGGTCAATTGGCATAACATAGCCCACACAGGCAATGTTCTACCTCCTATTTTGGTGAGTAGTGACTGGGGTCTTAAAAACTCGTGAACGGCCAGCTAAGGAAGAACAGAGTGAAGAAAACTGAAACTACATGGACATAATTAATGTGCAGTAATTAACTACATTAGTGGTGTTGGAGGAGAATACTGAAAGTGCCATGGACTGCCAAAAGAACCAATAGATCTGTTTTGGAAGAAGTGCAACCAGAGTGCTTCTTGGAGGCCAAGATGGCTAGGCTTCGTCTCTCATACTTTGGACACATTGTCCGGAGAGAACAGTCACTGGAGAAGGATGTCATGTTGGGTAAGGTGGAGGGTCAGAGAAAAAGAGGAAGACCCCCAACGAGATGGATCAGCCAGGTGGCATCATTGATGGCGTCAAGTGTGGCGGCGGTAGTGAGGTTGGCCCAGGATCAGACATTGTTTCGTTCTTCTGTGCATGGCGTCGCTATGAGTCGGTTCCGACTCGATGGCACCTGACAACAACAACAACAACAATGAACTACATTAATATCAGTCTCCATAACTCCATAGATGGTGCCCAGCTACCACTAGCAACTTCTCTGAAAGGGATCGCATTACAAAGTCCTAGATACAGTAGGAAAAAAAGGAATAAAACTCAAAAAAATCATAAAGACCAGGTTTACTCATCAAATAAACTGGTGGAACCCCTGAGATTATGGCATTTATTAACCCTTCAGATCTGGAAATGAACTCACCTTCATTTCTCAGCTTTCAGCCAAGGGAGTCCTGGTGTGGTGCTGTGGGAAAAAGTGCTGCACCTCAAGGTCAGTTTGAACCATAAGGTAGGTGGTTCCAACTCACCAGCTGCTCGTTAGAAACGCTGTACAGGATTGCTATGAGTTAGAATCGACTCTATGGCACTTCACAACAACGTAAGGGGAACAATAACACTGGGCAGGTGCACACATCTTAGATAATTGACTCTTTAAGATCAAAAGGGCGGCATTTACCCAAGGAGAAAGTTAAGAAGGTTGGGAAAAAAGGTGGAATGGAAACAAGAATTACAGGGAGGAAATGGGATAAATGATGTTACATTGTGGTAATTATAATCAATGATACGAAACAAAATGTGTATGAATTGTTGAGTGGGAAACTGATCTACTCTGTGAACCAATTCATAATAAAAACAAAAAAGAACAATGGTCAAAAGAAAATAATAATTCCTGAATAATCCCCAAATTTCCATATATCCCTCTCCTGTACATAATTTTTCCTATTGTTGATACCTTTCCATATTAAATGTTGTGGGTAGAAACATGACTATTTCATGTATATCCTTAAATGTGTAATTATTCAGCTTGGCTGAAAATCTTTTTTATTGATACTCTGTTTGGGAAAACAGGGCATCTCTTTACATATATAGTTGTCTTATATTGAACATATTTGGCTTTCATTGGGCTCTCTAGAAAACATGGTTTGGTTATGGACATGAATTAAGAGTTGTCTGATGAATACCTGACAGCACTAGTTTGTGAGATATAACTGTCATGAATATAAAGTAGAAAAAATTCTACATGCTGGATCTTCTGTGAACTTGAGACCTGGTTTCCCTGAGCTAAATGATGGCACCTTGAAATTGTAAGAGAAGATTGGATGAAAAATTCGAAAGGTCTTCCAAGAATTAAATTTCTAGGCCATTCTTTTTCATCTCTGGTCTTAAACACTCAAATAACCCTATCTTTTATCATTTGCCCAGGAATCCATTCCTACACCAGTCTTTCTGAATTGGGATCTTCATCTGAGCCACAGATCATAAAAATGATTGAAGTGACTGTTTTCTTATTTCTCCCAAGGGTGATTGATACATAACTAGTGCCATTTTGGATGCACAGAAGAGAAGTTACTGTATTATGTATAATGGATACTCTCGGGTCTCTCTCTTTTATGTCTTAGAGTTTCTTTCTTTGCCAGAATTGTCTGTGCAGTTGATATTTGGGTACTCCAGAGAAGGAAGTATACAGCCTGTCCTAAATAAAAACAACTTGCCATCTGCAGTGGAAGGCAATTTTATAAACATATAATTTAAAAATAATGTCTCAAGTTTTTTGGGTAGGAAAAAGTATTGGGACCAATCTGAATGCAGAGAAGGGGGCAAATATTGGTTGAGTGGAGGCCTAGAAAGTCTTCTTGTAGTAAATATACATAGGCTAGTTTTCATAGGATTAGGAATTATCAAGGAGAAAGAGTGTGAAGAATATTCTGGGTGCAGAAATTAGCCTGAGACAATGATGACACAGACAATGACATCAGCATGTCATCAACAATTATTATTAATCCTCCTCCTCCTACTAGCAAACAGTTAGTACGTTCTAAGTAATTTATACCTGCAGATTCATTTGAATCTCACAGCCCTATGACATATGTATTACTAATATCACCATTTTATCCATGAAGGAACTGATCAGGTGATTTAGGATCACACAACTAAGTAAGTGATGTGGCCATCTTGAACTTTGTGGATGACTTTCAAGGCAAGTGAGCAGTACATGGTGCAGAGGGCATACTACTTACTGGTGGAAAGAAAGGAGTGATTTTTTTGTTTGCTTGCTTGTATTCCACATTATTCCGGTGGCCAGAGGTTTGGCTGGCCCCATTTACATACATTCCCAGGGAAGCTCCTACTCTCTGGACTGTCGAAGTTCCATCAAAGTATGTGGGGAGATAGCAGCAGCAACCCCAGCACCTGGAATCAGGTGTGGCCTATTCAGACCCAGAGAGCCATTCTGGTCAGCACTGGACTAGAAGATCTTTCACCCTCAGCTCTCCTCCGGAATGGAAAGACCCTGATCCCCCTTCTGCTTTGGCGTCTGCACAAACTACTTCTGGATTGGGTTCCCAGAATAGAAAACACCTAGGCCTACAAGAACTCCATTTAAGGCTGAGTCTTATCCCTTACCCATTCACAATGTGAGGTCCTCAAATTGCAAGAGACCCCAGAATTTTCTCCTCTCTGTGTCTGGAACCTGCCCTGTTTTTTTCTTTCTGATTTTCCTTTCATTATTTTTGTTCCTTTTTTCTTTTCTTACTTGCTTTTTTCATTCTTGCTTTCTAAACTTTATATCTTCCCTTTTGTATTTACTGCATTTTTTTTGTTGCTTCTCTTTCCCAACCACTTTTACTTCTTTTTTTTTTCATCTTCTTTCAAATCCTTCACTGTTGTTTGTTTTGTTTTTTGTTTTTTTTACTTGTGGTCTCTTTTCCTTTTACTCATGCTTCTTCCTAATTGTGTCTAGGTCTTTTTTTATCTTTTTATTTTCTTCTTTTTATCACTTTATTTTCTTCTCCCTCCTTTTCTCACTTTGGCTTTTGTATTCTTTTTTTTTCTAGCTGTTGCCTGCTTTTTTTTTTTGCTTTTCTCTTTTCTCTTTTCTTTTTTTGCTGTGTTTGATGATTTGTGTTAGTTTTCTTTCTCTCGTTTGTGTGTGCTTTCCCTTCTTGCCCCACCAGAGAGAGCAACTGTGCCCATTCAGCCCAGAGAAAACTGTCACTTCAATCATTTCTGTGATCTGTGGCTCAGATGAAGATCTCAGTTCAGAAAGGCTGGAGTAGGAATGGATTCCTCAACACATGATAAAAAGAAACGTTACTTGTGTGTTTGAGAGCCAATACCAGCTGTGTACACAGGATCAACAACAACCAACATCAACTAAATCCATCTGGAAATGAACTGCATGAACAGCCAACAGAGAACAGTGCACAAGCTCATCTCCTGATAACACCCACCGGGAAGCAGCTGGTGAGTGCCACCGAATACACCAACATACAGTCATCAACTTAATACATATATAAAACACCACAGTGTCTCTAAAGCATTGCTCACACAAAGAAACAAGACAAACTGACTCAACCAACTGGCCAAGAGGTAGAAAGAAAACATTTTTGAGTAAAAAAAGGCATTGGAACTACTCGGAAAAAAATTCAAGAGGATGATATTTAGGTTGTTGTTGTGTGCCGCGGAGTTGGTTCCGACTCATAGTGACCCTGTACAGGGTTTCTGAGGCTGTAAATCTTTTTGGGAGCAGAAAGCCTCATCTTTCTCCCTCAGAACAGCTGGTAGTTTCGAACTGCTGACCCTGAGGTTAGCAGCCCAATTCGTAACCACTATGCCACCAGAGCTCCATTATTTATTTATTTATTATTTATTTAGGTACACCCAAATAATTGACAGAAAGGTAGAGGGAAACAAGAAAGAATTTAGAAAAGCGCTACAGGAACAATCAAACAAAACAGACAACAGGTTGGAGAGAATACAAAACCTACAAATATAAATCCAGAAGACTAATACTAAAATTTCAGAAATGAACAATATACTGAAAGGAAAAAGGAGTCGATCTGAATCAATGGAAGCCCAAATTAGTGACCTTGAAGATACATCTCTCAATACTAGTATGCAAGAACAATCAGGAAAAATAATTAACATTTTAAAAATCCAAAGTCTTTGAGTTATGTAGGACACTATGAAGAGGAACAACTTACAGGTGATT
>NW_006408599.1:11487200-11488551 GCF_000296735.1 Chrysochloris asiatica | reverse complement strand
CTCAAATGTATCATTTCTTCTATGGTCTTCCTGATTCTTTTCCAACTTTCACATGCATATGAGATTACTGAAAATACCATGCTTGGGTCAGGCACATTTTAGTCCTCATACTGACAACTTTGCTCTTGAACACTTTAAAGAGGTCTTTTACAACAGATTTGCCTAATGCAATATGTCATTTGAATTCTTGACTGCTGCTTTCATGAATTTTGGTGGTGGAGCCAAGCAAAATGAAATCTTTGACAACTTCAGTCTTTTCTCCATTTATCATGATGTTATTTATTGGTCCAGTGGTGGGGATTTTTGTTTTCTTTACATTGAGAAAATTAGTTTTACATCCAACAGTTTACACATATTTTGTCATAGCTTTAATTTTCAGTAAAATGTTACTTACTTCTGACTAATCGGCCTTCTCATATCAATTTACTTTTAATCTTTGGAAAATGGTATTGTCTACCCCAGTGCTTGTAATTCTCAAAAGTACTCATGACAAGAATTTATTTTTATTCTATCAGGATTCTTAATTTTCTGCCATAAAAATTTTTACTTTTGGGTTTCAATGATAATAATAATTAAAGGCAAACTACGACATTGCGTCACACAATTCTCTGTTTCCACAATCTAGAGATGAAGACAAGGAGATGGGCAGGGTGAACATTCAGTTACCAAAATGTACTTATTAAGTATCTATTATATGTCCAGCTGTGAGCCAGGGGATGAATGGGATGAATAAGACTGTTGTTGCCCTGGGAGAGTTCAGTGGTACACATAAGGCCACCGTGCGTTACGGCAGCCAGAGTCAGGCACCCAATTGAAAAGATGAAAACCCTACATGGGATTTTAGGCAGAGCAGTATTTCCCTGAATAAAGAACAATTGCACATTGCCAAATGAGTTAGTGAATTAAATAGCTAGGAGTAGATAGAGAAGACTTACTAGATAGTGCTTTTCTTAGTTTTGTAGACTATTTTAAAGAGGATTTTAAAGACAGATTTTTATTATTCAGAATAGCTTAGTAGAAATTATATTTTAAAGTTTATGGTTTAAAAGTCATTTCTAAAGTAATTGTCAATAGAACAAAAAGATACACGATGGTAAGTTAGCATCGCATGATTCTTGACACCCAAGCTCCAGTTTAGAAGTTTTGTACAGCCAAATTCATTCATCTGTACCTTTGTGGTTTCTATCTTTAGTGTCATATTTAAAAAGTGTATCAATATATCTGGACTCACACGTACCAATGACTGTGAAAATGAAAATGGCACAGGACAAGACAATGCTGTATATACTATATATATACATATATTTGTTGTTGTTGTTGTGTGCCGTGGAGTCGGTTCCGACTCATAGCG
>NW_006408599.1:11483353-11486785 GCF_000296735.1 Chrysochloris asiatica | reverse complement strand
GCTATGGGTCAGAACCGACTCGAATGGCACTTAACAACATACAGAGAGCGAGAGAGAGAAGCCTGGTTTGGTGCTGTGGGTTAATGTATTGGATTACAAGGTCGGTTTGAACCACAAAGTAGGAAGTTCAAGCTCACCAGCTGTGCCTCGGAAACCCTATACAAGGTCTCTATGAGTCAGAATGGACTCAACACCACTTAACATATATATGGTAATATGATGATTATAAGTCGGCCTGCTAATCTCAAGGTCAGCAGTTCAAAACTTCCACCCATTCTGTGGGGAAAAGATGAGGTTTTCTACTCTTATAGAGATTTACAGTCTCAGAAACACTATATAGGGTCGCTATGAGTCAGAACTGACTCCATAGCACATTTGTTGTTGTTGTTATGTGCCATGGAGTTGGTTCCGACTCATAGCGACCCTGTACAGGGTTTCTGAGACCGTAAATCTTTACGAAAGCAGAAAGCCTCATCTTTCTCCCGTGGAACAGCTGTTAGTTTAGAACTGCTGACCCTGAGATTCGCAGCCCGATTCATAACACTAAGCTACCAGAGCTCCTTAATTTAAAATTGTTGTTGTTGTTAAGTGCCGTCGAGTCAGTTCTGACCCATAGCGACCCTGTACATGGTTTCTGAGGGTGTAAATTTTTACGGGAGTAGAAAGCCTCATCTTTCTCCCGCGGAGTGGCTGGTAGTTTCGAACCGCTGACTTTAAGGTTTGCAGCCCGATTCGTAACCACTACGCTACCAGAGTTCCTTTTAATTAGGGAAGACCTAAAGTTATCTACTGATGCTAATACACCAGCTCTCCCCAAGTCTTCACTCAAACTATGGAATCACTTCTATAGAGAATTAAACCTTTGAACCAAGTTTCTCATATCTACATATGCTAGATATACATATGCTTGTATATCAGGGGAAAAGCTGTGTTGAGTTTATACACACATAGCCTCCATATATATATATATACATATATATAATAGCTTTGTGAACTGGAGCTGATTTGACATCAACTAATAAGGTATTATGAGTATTCATTTATATTTTTTACGTTACTTGTGTAGTTTGTTTACAACTAATTTTTAATCACATGAAATTACTTTGGCCTGGGGTGTGAGGATTTTTATTAAGTTCATAGCTAACACGCACATTTTCAATTTGTAAGGAAGACAGCATATTATATATATCAATGACTAATACAGTAATAAGATGAGAAAAGATGTCTCATTTGGAGGGAATGTTGAGAATGTCATAGGAGAGGCCTGATTCTCTGAGGAGAAAGTGACTATGTTCGTGATCTCACCAGTGGAATCCACGACTTTTAAAAGAACTGGTTTAAACACATAAATTCTGTGGTGACATGGGAACCCACAGAGCCACTCCTAACAGACTTTTCCAGCTGGATCTCTGCCAAGATGTTCTGCTGTAACATTCAGGGTAGAAGGAAGAGGGAAATCTTCTGTATCATATCAGGTTTAGGACCTTTCTCAATTTTCTTAGGTGGAGATACAACCTTTGTCAAGGTAAATGACTTTGGAGCATTTGGTGAGTAGCCAATCCTGAGACCCCTGAGGGAAGATCATGACTACAATGGTATGTGGCTTCCCCAGTGTCAAATGGAAAGTAAGCTCTTGAAGTAACAATCTTGGGGGAAGATAGAGTAGTGAGTTTGATGGAAGCTGATCTGGGAAAGTTTAAAAACTGTTGAATTTTATCACTGATTCCTTAGGAAAAATTAAGCAAATCATTTCCTGTCTTGGGCTGTGTTCCCTAGAGAAGCAAAACCAGTAAATACATGATAATTATTATCTCAAGAATGGTTCACATAGTTATAAAGGCTGGAAAGTCCTATATCTGTGGGCCAGGCTGGAGATTTTCCTGACTCATGTAACTGCTTTGTTGTTCTTAAGTGCCATCTAGCTGGTACCGACTCAGCGACCCCATGCACAACAGAACAAGCATCACCTGGTCCTGCGCCAACCTCACAATTGTTGGTAAACATGAGCCTGTTTGTGTTGACACTGTATTGGTCCATCTCATGGGAGGTCTTCCTCATTTTCGCTGGCCCTCCACTCTACCAAGCATGATGTCTTCCTCCAGGGATTGGTCCCTCCTGATTACGTGCCCAAAGTATGAGAGATGAAGTCTGGCCATCCTGGCTTCCAAGGAGTATTCTGCTTGTACTTCTTCCAACACAAATTTATTTGTTCTTTTGGCAGTTCATGGTACTCTTAATATTCCCCTCCAACACCATAACTCAAATGCACTAATTCTTGTATGGTTTTTCTTATTCACTGTCCAACTTTCACATGCATATGAAGTTATTGAAAGTAGCATAGCTTGGGTCAGGCATACCTCAGTCTTTAAACTGATATCTTTACTCTTGAATATTTTAAAGAGGTCTTGTGCAACAAATTTGCCTAATGCAATACATCATTTGATTTCTTGATTGCTGTTTCCATGAGTTTTGATGGCTGATCTGAGCAAAATAAAGTTTTTGACAACTTAATATTTTCTCCATTTATCTTGATATTATTTATTGGTCCAGTGGTGAGGATTTTTGTTTTCTTTACATTGAGATGCAATCCAAACCAAAGGCTGTGAGCTTTGATTTTCATCCGTAAGTATTTTAAGTCCTCTTGGCTTTCAGCAAGCAAGGCTGTATCATCTGTGTATCGCAGTTTGTTAATGAGGCTTTTCCCAATCCTTATGCCACGTTCTTCTTCATATAATCCGGTTTCTTAGATTATGTGCTCAGCATACAGATTGAATAAGTATGGCAAAAGAATACAATCTTGGCACACAATTTGCTTAATTTGGAACCATTCTGTATCTCCTTGTTTTGTTCTTGGTCTATGTATAGGTTCCTTATGAATAAAATTAAGTGTTTCAGAATAGTTATTCTCTGCAGTGTTGTCCATAGCTTGTCATGATCCACACAATCGAAAGCCTTTGCATAGTCAAGAAAGCACAGGTAAACATCTTTCTGGTATTCTCTGCTTTTACCCAAGAACCATCTGACATCATTAATGATAACCCCTCATTCCACATCCTTTTCTGAATCCAGCTTTAACCTCTGGCAGTTTTGTGTCAATGTACTGTTCAATCTGCTTTTTAATTACCTTTAGCAAAATTTTAATTGCATGTGATATAAATGATATTGTCCAATGATTTCCACATTTTGCTGAGTCACCTCTCTTTGGAATGGGCACAAATATGTATCTTTTCCAATCAGTTGGCCAGGTAGCTGCCTTCTAAATTTCTTGGCATAGATGAGTGAGTGCCTCCAGTGCTGTATCAGTTTGTTGAAAGATTTCAATTTGTAGTCCATCAATTCCTGGAACCTTGCTTTTTTTTTCATGCTTTATTGTGAATTATATGATATTTTACATGAGAGAACTTTAGTTTTACATTCATTCCATCTTATATC
>NW_006408599.1:11478257-11482196 GCF_000296735.1 Chrysochloris asiatica | reverse complement strand
GCTGCCTTTTTGAAATTTTCTAGTCATCTCTTTTACCTCCTCATTTCTTCCATTTGTTTTAGCATCTCTACTCCGGATAGCAAGTTTCAGAGTCTCTTCTGATATCCATTTTGGTCTTTTGCTTCTTTCTCATCTCCTTAATGACCTTTTGCTTTCTTCCTGTATGATGTTATTGATGTTATTGTGCAACTCTTTTGGTCTTCCGTCTTTCATGTGTAATGCATCAAATCTGTTCTTCAGATGACACTGTTGTTATTGTTGTTGTCAGGTGCCATCGAGTCGGAACCGACTCATAGTGACCTCATGCACAGCAAAATGAAACAATGACCGACCCTGGGCCAACCTCACTACCGCTGCCACACTTGACGCCATCAATGATGCCCCCTGGTCGATCCATCTCTTTGGGGGTCTTCCTCTTTTTCTTCAACCCTCCGTCTTACCAAGCAACAGTTTCTCTTGGCATAAAATTAATCTAAAGGTCAACCTAAATTTAACTGCCACTTAGCAATTGGTAGAACAAGGCTGATTACCCCAATATGCACAAATGCTTTGGGGGAAGGAGAGATTTTCCACACTTGGTTTGTAGCATGGATTTTCAAGCTTCATTTTGTTGTTGTTGTTGTTAGCAGACAACTCTGTAACAATGCCTCAATTAATTGATTCTTTTGTGGCAAGGCTATTATAAGTGAACCCATCCTTAAGATTACTACTACAAACAATCCATAAGTCATGCTAAATGATGGGGAATGAAATTAGTAGTAAAAATGTGCTTTTCTAGTTCTTTTTAAGAAACTTAATAAATTATATATCATAGCTATCTACCATCTTATGCTTTGCCAGAACATCTGCTGATCTGGGAGGCAAAAGTTGCAGGAAGAACATTATGGAGACTAGCGTTTTGTGCCATTTCTATAAATATTGTTTCATGAAGATAAGCAATTGTGAATTTTGAAATACATGATAGCTTAGTCATTTATTGATATTATACATTCTAATTTATCTGCTAAGACATTCTAGTAGATAATGGTTTTTCCTTGTAGAATAAAGTTTTGTGTCTCCTTCAACAGAGAAGAATGTAATTTGTGGTTAATTTTCTAGATAATGTCTAGAAATTACATTATGAAATGTATGAGGCAATGATTCTCCAAGTGTGGTCTGGGGATGCCAGGGATGGGGTGGGTCTTGAGATCCTTTCAAAGAGTCTGGGAGGTCAAAACCATTTCCATAATGTATGTTATTGTTGTTAGGTCCCATTGAGTCAGCTAGGACTCATATCAACCCTATGCACAAAAGAACCAATCACTGCCCAGTTCTGTACCATCCTTGTAATTATTGATACGCTTGAGCCCATTGCTGTTGCCACTGTGCCAATCCATCTGAGAATTCAACTGACTTCTATTAAAGCACACATGAAAGAGGTAACAGGTAAAAAAGAAAATTCCACCTTTCTCACTAAATTATTTTTGTTTTAAAAGAATAGTTATTTTTCATAAATATATAATATTTGTGTTAACTCACTAATATGTAATGGATTTATTATTATTAATGTCAAATAAATAATACACATTTTCAATTATCCATTTTAGTCCTTAGTACAGTAAATGCTGATAGATGTAACCACATAAGTAGCTCTTTAAGATTCCCACTAATTTTTTAGCTTGTAAAGGGATTCTGCGAACAAAAAGATTCAGAACCACTGGTATAAAGCACAAGAACAGATTCAAATCATAAATCATATCCAGGCTAGCTTTAAAGTGATCTTTTAAACTTTGTGTATGTGCTCAGATATTTATATTTTGATATGCATTAATATATTTACTCATGTATTCATTGAATCCACCACTCATCTGTCAGTTTGTCGTACTATGGTGGCTTCTGAGTTGCTGTAATTCTGGAAGATTTGCTATGGGTGTTTTAAATACCTGCAGGGTCACCCACAGTGGATAGATTTCAGATTAGCTTCCAGATGAAGACAGACTAGGAAGAAGGAAAGACGAACTACTTCTGAACACTTAGTCACTGGAAACCTTATGAATAGCAGAGAAACACTGTTAGAGATAGTGCCAGAAAATGAGCCCCTCAGGTTGGAAATCACTCAAAATGCAACTAGGGAAGAGTTGCCTCCTCAAAGTAGAGTTGATCATAATGTTGTGAATGGAGTAAAGCCCTCTGGACCTTCATTTGCTGATGGGGCACAACTCAAAATGAAGAGAAACAGCTGTAAACATCCATTAATAATCAGAAAATGGACTATATGAAGTAGGAATCTAGGAAAATTGGAAATTGTAAAAAATGAAATGGAACACATAAATATTGATATCCTAGGTATTAGTGAGCTAAAATGGACAGATATTGGCCATTTTGAATTTGACAATCACATGGTTTTCTATGTAGAGAATGACAAATTGAAGAGAAATGGCGTCACATTCATTGTTAAAAAGAACATATCAAGATCAGTCATGAGGTGCAACACTGTCTATGATAGGATAATATCCATACCCTTACAGGGAAACCAGTTAATACTACTATTATTCAAATTTATGCATCAACCACTAAAGTCAGTGAGAATGAAATAGAAGAATTCTACAACTTCTATCTGAAATTGATCAAACATGCAATCAAGATGTATTGATCATTACTGGCAATTGGAATACAAAGGTTGGAAACAAAGAGGTAGGATCAGTAGTTGGAAAATATGGCCTTGGTAATAGAAATGATGCTGGCGATTGCATGATAGAATTCTGCAAAATCAATGATTTGTTCACTGCAAATACCTTTTAAAAAAGCATAAGAGATGACTATACACATGGAGCTCACTAGATGGAATAGGCAGAAATCAAAGTGACTACATCTGTGGAAAGTTACAGTGGAAAATCTCCATATCATCAGTCAAAACAAGGCCAGGGACAGATTGTGGAACAGACCATCAACTGCTCATATGAAAATTCAGACTGAAGCTGAAGAAAATGGAAACAAACCAACAAGAGCCAAAATATGACCTTGAATATATTCCACCTGAATTTAGAGATCATCTGAAGAACTGATTTGATACATTAGACACTAAAGACTGAAGACCAGAGGAGTTGTGGGATGACATCAAGATCACCATACATGAAGAAAGTAAAAAATCATTAAGAAGACAAGAAAGAAGGAAACGATCAAAATGGATGTCAGAAGAGACATTGAAACTTGCTCTCCAGCATAGAGATGATAAAGCAAGTGGAAGAAATGAGGAAGTACAAGAGGTGAACAGAAAATTTCCAAGGTCAGTTTGTCCAAGACAAAGTCAAATATTACAATGAAAGGTTCAAAGATCTGGAGTTAGAAAACCAAAAGGGAAGAACGCATCAGCATTTCTCAAGCTGTAGGAACTGAAGAAAAAATTCAAGCCTTGGCTTTCATTATTGAAGGTTTCTCTGGGCAAATTGTTGAATGATGTAGAGAGCATCAAGAGAAGATGGAAGGACTATACAGAATCACTGTACCAAAAGGAAACGGTTGATGTTCAACCATTTCAAGAGGTAGCATATGATCAAGAGCCAATGATACTGAAGAAAGAAGTCCAAGGCTCATTGAAGGAATTGGCAAAGAACAAGACACCAGGAATTGATGGAAGAAAAATTGAAATCTTTCAGGAAAGTGAGGCAGCACTAAAGGCTCTCACTCATCTCTGCCAAGAAATTTGCAAGATAACTATTTGGCCTACTGTTTGGAAGAGATTCATATTTGTGTCCATTCCAAAGAGAGGTGACCCAAAAGGAATGTGGAAATCGTCGGACAATATCTTTGATATCTCATACGAGTAAAGTTTTACTGAGGTTGATTCAGAAATGGCTGCAACCATACATTAACAGAGAACTTCCAAAGGTTCAAGCCGGATTCAGAATAGGATGTGGAACGAGGGATATTATTGCTGAAGTAAGATGGATCTTGGCTGAA
>NW_006408599.1:11463422-11477152 GCF_000296735.1 Chrysochloris asiatica | reverse complement strand
CAACAACATTCAGTGGATATTAATTCAACATTTACTGTGTGCCAGGTATTGGGCTAAGCACTGGGTCAAAATGGGGAGCAAAGCCACTTTTGGAGCTTATGGTTTAACTGTGAGGTGTGAGTCAGTGACATTCACTCATGCATCATCGTTCCCTTTAGCAATTATATTCAAGGTCTAATCTGGTTTTAGGACTTCTGGTGTGGCACTGTAGGATTAGTACTGGATGTGAACTACAAGGTCAGCAGTTTAAACCCACCAGCTGCTCCTTGGAAACTCTATACAGGGTTGCTATAAGAAGTCAGTGCCAACTTGACGCCACTTAACAACAACACTGCAGCTCTGGTCTTAAGCACAGCCCTGCCTCCACCTCTTCCACTCCCCAAGCAGTTTACAGGGATGAACATACCCTGTGTGGAACCTCTAGGTGGATTAGCATGAGTTCAGGTGAGTGTCACCTTTAGCAATTCACATGATACAGGAGCACAAAGGAGGAAGAAATCTGAGACTGAAATGAAACACAGAAGAGCAAGTAGGCCTAAGAGACTTCAGCTGAGTCAAGCTGCATGTGGGAATGATGAACAGGTTTAGAAAGCATATCAGTGTCATAGGACCACCATAACAAAGTACTACAAATTGGGTTGCCTAGTTTATAAGAACAGAACTTTATTGTCTCATGATTCCAGAATGTCATAGTCCAAAATCAGGGTGCAACCATATTGATTTCTTCTGGGGGCTCAGAAGGAGAATCTTCCATACCCCTCTTCCAGATTCTGGTGACAACCAGAGGTCCTTGATATTCTTTGACTTGCAAAGCATTCCAACCTTTATGTCTGGCTTCACACTCTGTCTTCCTTATGTGTCTCTTCTCTTTTCTATATTATCCCTCACATTGGTTTAGGACCCACTCTACACAAGTATGACCTCAGATTAGATTGTTGTTGTTGTTAAGCATTGTCAAGTCGGTTCCAAATCACAGTGACTGTGTATAGGGTTTTCCAGGAGCAGCTGGTGCATTTGAACTCCTGACCATGTAGTTCAAACTGACTTTGAGGTCGAGTGATTATCCTACGGTGCCACACCAGGACTGCATTCGATTGGATTAGGACATGCTTTACACCAGTATGAACATTTTCAAAGACCTTATTTCCAAACAAAGTTAGATTAACAGGGGTTAGAACTTCAACATATCTTTTTTTTGGAACACAATTTAACATATAATAGGAAAGTAAGATCATTGCAAACTATCTAGGTATGTACGATAGGGCAGGGCAGGGATTTGCCTGAATGTCCTGGTTCCAGACTGGATTTTCTTCTGTAGCTGATGAAAACCTCCTTATACCTTTAAAGCTAATAAAAGTAATAATAAAATGTGTGAATAAAAGTAACATTTAGTGTTCCCCAAACTTGCCAAATCCCAAACTTTCCCATATATCAAGAATTATCTATCTGGAATTCTTTATTAAGGACACAGATTCCAGGGCCCCACCCAAGATGTACTGATCTGGGAGGAGCCTGGCTTTCTGTATGCCTATCAAACACTCTAGGTAATCTTTTTCTGTTTTTTTTTTTTTTTTTTTAATTGACAGGCAAGTTTGGGAAATACCATCTCAATACATTCCAATTGATTTCAACCCTGAGGCTGCATATTGGGAAACTTAAAAAATACTGTCATCAGCCCTTACTCACAGTGACCTAATTTAACAGCAATAAAATGTTAACTATGAAGATAAATTAACAACAATTTTAATGAATTTATGTCAGTTTCTGGTCCATAATTGTTCCTTCCATTGCACCATATTCTCCATAGACTCAGAATTGCTGTTCAGCTAGGAAAGTCACAGTTGGCCCCATTAACAGCAATTTTTCTCTGGTTTCAGATGCCAAGCATGGATCTTGGGACTTAGGGGTGTGGTGATAAGTAGTAGTGATGCAGGGACTGCCATAACCTGCTTTGGAGAAGAAAACTACATTCCTGATTGCTTTGGGCTGTAAATGTTGGTCCAGGTCACCACATGCTAAGCCAAGCTCCCTGAGGCTGAGTGAGATGTCCTCATGGTTCAGCTTAACTTTTGGGAGGAAACAGAGGAATGAATCATATCACATCTCTTATTGTTCCTGAGTACTCTTCTGAATCAACACAAAGTTCTTGCTTTCTCATGCCCGCAGAAAACTCAATTCAGTTTTTACTAGGGTAAGTGTGTGTGGTTTTCCATTTATGAAGTCATGGACTTGGGGGTCAGAGCCATTTGGCTTCCCTGCCTACTATTTTTTTCAGTTCTTAATAAACCTAGACTCAGTATCAGAAGTCACAAACTTTAGGATGCCTCTAGCATTTGTGGCTTTGGATAAGCCTCTTGTTCTTTCTGGACTTCAGCTTCCTAATTTGTTCAAAGAAAGTGTTTTTAAGTCCTTTGAAAAGTGAAAAATTACAGAACTCTCGTTCATGTCTTTGTTCTGGTAGCTTTCTAGACAAATGACACCTAGTTTATAGAAGTGAAAAAGATTTTACTGCATCCAGAAAGCCCTGTACTTACTACGTGTTAAAATAGAATAGGCCTAGGGAAGGGCACTTGTCAACAGACCGAGTTGTTGTTGTTGTTATGTGCCGTGGAGTTGGTTCTGACTCATAGCTCTATACAGGGTTTCTGAGCCTATAAATCTTTACAGAAGCAGAAAGCCTCATCTTCCTCCCACGAAACAGCTGGTAGTTTCGAACTGCTGACCGTGAGTTTCCCAACCAGATTCGTAACGACTACAATACCAGAGCTCCTTAATAGACTGAGGGAAGGACTTATTTCAGGAAATGATTCCTGATATTCTGAAGAAAGGGTCTGTAGCCATTTTCTTGAATTTACTGCCTGCTGAACTGTATGATTTTGGGCATGTGAATTATTCTCTGTGAGATCCATTTATTTTCATGCTCCAAATGGGGATAATAGTAATAATACTTGTCTCATGAAATGGTTCTGATAATATATTTATGTCCTCAACAAAATGTAGCTATCATTATTTTTCCTAACTCATTTTGGTCCCAGTGTATGTTTTTCGTTTCCCTTGACATCCCTTTTCTGTTGCTTGCTGTTTTTGCTAAGTGTTGATGACTATATTCCAACTCATAATTACTCTATGAACAAAAACAAAACACTGCCCAATCCTGTACCATCCTCACAATTGTTCCTATGTTTGAGCCTATGGTTAAAGCTACTATTTTAATCCATATTATTACTCTTTTTACCCCCAGTCCTTCACTTTACCAAGCATGATTGTCCTTCTCCAGTGATTGGTCCATTATGATATTTCATACATACATAAGATGAAGTATTGCCTTCCTTATTTCTAGGTAGCATTCTGGCTGTACTTCTGGCAATACTTTCTCCTAGCAGTATTTGGTATATTCAGAATTCATTGCCTACATTATAATTCAAAGACATTAATTCTTCAGTCTTCCTTATTCTTCTAGTTCTCATAGGAAGCCATTGAAAATACCATGGTTGAATTGGGCACCCCTTAGTTTTCAAAGTGATATCATTGCTCTTTAGCATTTTAAAGAGGTCTTTTCACCAAGGTCAATTAGTGTAACATAGTCCACAAAGACAATGTTCTACACCAGACTTTGGTGAGTAGTGACTTGGGTTATTTAAGGTGTGTGCCTGGCCATCTATGGAGCAGTTGTTGGTTTCTCCTTATTCAGAGTAAAGAAGAGTGATGGAAAAAACCCCCAAAACCCATGGCAACAATTGGTTCAATGGACTAATGGGTTACATGAACATCAGTCTCCATGACCCTGATACCAAAAGAACTAGATGGTACCTAGCTACCACTACCAACTGTTCTGAAAGGGCTAGCATTAGAAGATTCTGGATAGAGTAGGAGAAAAATGTGGAATAAAACTCAAAATCATGAAAAGACCAAGCTTACTGGTCAGATGAAGACTGTTGGAACCAATAAAACTGTGGTCCTTCGTCACCCTTCAGGTCTAGAAATGAATTCACCCCCATGGCTCACTTGTAGACAAACAAGGGATAGTTCTATAAGGGAAACATAGCCCTAGTGAGGTACACCCACCTTAGAATAATTAACCATTTGTGATCAAAAGGGGAGAATTTACCCAAAGATAAAATTTAGAATGGTTAGGAAATAAGGAGGAATTAAAACAGGAGATACAGGGAGGAGGTGGGATAATTGATGTTACATTGAGGAGATTGCAATCATTGAGCTGAAACAAAATGTGTATGAATTCTTGAATAGTAAACTTATCGACTTTGTATACCTTCATCTCAGAATTGACTCAATGGCACCAAGAACAAAAAATTCACAATATAAAGTTAAAAAAAAAAAAAAGAAGGTCTTTTACAGAAGATTGATCCAATACAATGTGTCATTTGTTTTCTTGACTGCTGCTTAAAACATTGATTGTGATCCAAGTAAAATGAAATCATTTACAACTTCAGTCTTTTATCTGTTTATCATGATGTTGCATATCTGTCCATTGAGAAGATTTTTGTTTCCTGAATATTGAGGTGTAATCCATACTGAAAGCTGTATGCTTTGATCTTTATCAATAAGTGCTTCAGGTCCTCTTCACTTTCAGCAAGCAAGACTGTGTCGTCTGCATATCACAGGTTGTTAATGAGGCTTCCTCCAATCCTAATACCGTGTTCTTCTTCATATAGTTCAGCTTCTTGGACTATTTGCTTTGCATACATATTTGCTAAGTAAAGTGTCTTAGGCTGGGTTCTTTAGGGAAGCAAAACCAGTGAAACTTATATATAAAGAGAAATTTATATCAAGGAAATGGCTGACAATTGTAGAGGTGGGAGAGTCCCAAGTCTGGTTCAGGTGAACTAATCTCAGCAGGCAAGTTCAGCAGGCAGACAGACAGATAATAAAGCAGGCCACTGTCTCAAGGCCAAAGAACCAGAGGTTGGAGGATGAGCCAGGTGTAAGATCCAGACCCAGCAGAAAACAAGCAGACTTTGCCTGAGTGTCCGTTATATTGGAAACAGGCCACACCCCCATGGAAACATCCTTTCAATTGATTGGCTACTCAGAGTCAATAATCATAGAGTTAACTATGCCTGCTTATAGCCAATTATCATAGAGTTAACTATACTGTATTAGATCTCACCATAAACCACTGGGAATCCTGCTTCAGTCAAGTTGATACTCAACTATCACATATAGTGAGATAATTCAACCCTGACACACACCTTTCTTGATTTTAAACCATGTAGTATCCCCATTTTTCTATTTGAATGACTGCCTCTTGTTCTATGTACAGGTTCCACATGTATATAATGGAATTCTCATTAGCCACAGTGTTATCCATGATTTGTTATGGTTGTTAACTGGTGGTACTGAAGGAAGAAGTCTAAGTTGCACTAAAGACTTTGGCAAAAAAAAATCCCTTTTTATTCCGTAATTATTTTAGCCTGATTCACTTAAGGGGAGAAAAAAAGGAAATGTTCTTTATGAAGACAGGTTTTAAAGAACAAATAGCATATCTAATTGTTATGATTCAAAGCTGGTGAAAACTTACCAATATATTATGCTATCAAGATAGAATTAGAATTATAGTCCATTATTTGGGAAAGGAAGCAAGTCTCAGGATAAGGGATTATCTCCAGTGCTGTGCTTTATTTCCTGAGCAGAATTTTCAGTAGAAACCATTTGCATGAATCCAACAAAAATTCAGATTCTCTCTGAAGGCAGTTTCTCAGAGCAGGACAACAATTAGGGAAACTTTCTTCCCTATTTCTTACATTTTTGTCTTCTCAAGTCTAGTCCCTTGGAATGGAACACTGATAGCAGGGAGCCCACAGCTGTTATGTGGCAGGCCTGGGAGTTGGGACTTGTGGGGCTAGTCCTTGTTCTCTGGTCTGTTATTCTTCATGGGTCACTTGCCCCATAAGTCTCACTTAGTTTCTGCACCTGCAAGTTGGTAGATGAGAACGGATCTGTGGTTCTACATATCAGGAATTCCTAGGGTATTTTATTAAACACACAAGACCAGACCTCATTCTTAGAAGTTCTGATTCAGTTAAAGTAAAAGATGAGTTGTGAGTCACTGCTTCTGACTTGATGAAGTTGCACAGAAACTCCTAAACGTCTTCCACTTGTGGTCTGTGGTACAGTTCACCCACCCATTAGAATGTTGAGAAACGTAACCATGTTCCTTCTTACACAGGATTGTCATCCATGGTGTTCTATGGTCTATGGCCTCCTATACCAGATGTGAATCCTTTCCTCACTTTTAAGAGGTTAAGGACAAACATTTCTATAGATTGGTATCTTTGTTAAGGATTATTTATGAATAAGAAGGAGCCTTGGTGACAGCAGTTAAAGAACTCAAGATTTAGAGGCTATGAAATTACACAGGGCAGCTCTGTTCTGTCCAATGGATCGCTACGAGACGACATTGACTTCATGGCAGTGGTTGTAATGCATATAAAACACATAAGAAACACTTCCAAATAACTGAAACATCTTAAGCATAATAATACAGTAAAGTATAGTCATCTCAGTAATCATAATACATAATAGAAGTAACTACTTGTAGTTAGCAGTTCAGTGTTTTACCTTATAATGCCACACCAGCCCCTGGTTACAAGGGTAAATAAGAGAAAATTAAGCTAAGTACCAAGTTACATACTCAGCACAGTGTCATGGTAACATGATCTGACTTAAAAAGTTCTCCTTCCTCAATTGATGAACTCCTGAAGTTTCATAATGTTTTCATGAGCATCACAAAGCAATGCATTTGTTATTAGGAACCTCTGTATTTAATTCAAAAGTTTAGTGCAATAGACTTTATGTCAGTTCATTCTTAAGTATGAGTTGTCTTTAGCAAAAATGGCAGGGAGGACATCTTTGATTTCCTCTACTTTCACAAGGAGGGAAGGGGTATTAAATTCAAAATTAGCCCAAGGCTGATTCCTATAAGACAAGGGTCAGTTATGGAAAATATGGCTTTGGTGATAGAGATGGTACTGGTGTTTGCATGATAGAATTTTGTATGACCAACAGTTTATTCATTGCAAATACACTTTTTAAAATAACAAAAAAACCAACTATTCACATGTACCTCATCAGATGGAATACACAGGGATCAAACTGAACACATTTGTGGGAAGAGACAGTGGAGAAACTTAATATCAGTAGCCAAAACAAGATTAGGGGCAGCCTGTGGAACAGAGCTTCAATTGCTCATATGCAAATACAGGCAGAAGCTGAAGAAAATTAAAGCAAGTCCACAAGAGAAAAAATATGACCTGTAACATAGCCCACTTGAATTTAGAAATCGTCTCAATAACAGATTTGATGCATTAGACACTGATGACCAGAGATCATTGGAGGATGATATCATGAATATCATACTGAAAGAAAGCAAAAGGTCATTGAAAAGACAGGAAAGAAAGAAAAGACCAAAATGGATGTCAGAAAAGATTCTGAAACTTGCTCTTGAGAAGAGAAGCTAAAGTAAATGGAAGAAGTGAGGAATTAAAAGAGCTGAATGGAAAATTTCAAAGGACAGCTAAAGAAGACAAAGTTATAAAATCAGAAGGAAAGAACACACTTTTTTCATCAGCTCTTTCAGCATTTTTCAAGCTGAAAGAACTGATGACAAAAGTCAAGTTTCGACTTGCAATATTGAAGTATTGCATGTGCAAAATATCAAATGATACAGAAAGGATACACAGAGTCACTATACCAAAAAGAAATGGTCAATGTTCAACGATTTCAAGAAGTAGCACATGATCAAGAACCAATGGTATTGAAGGAAGAAATCCAAGCTGCATTGAAGGCATTGGTGAAAAACAAGGTTCCAGGATTTTATGGAATACAAATTGAAATCTTTCAACAAACTCCTGTAGCACTGGAGGCACACAATCATCTATGCCAAGAAATTTGGAAGAGAGCTGCCTAGCCAACCGATTGAAAAAGACCCACATTTGTGCCCATTCCAAAAATAAGTAATCCAACTGAATGAAATCATCAAACAATATCACTAATATCACATGCAAGTAAAATTTTGCAGACGATAATTTAAAAAATGGTTGCAATAGTACATCGACAGGCAATTACCAGAAATTCAAGCTGGATTCAGAAGAGATCATGAAACTATGATTAATATTACTGACATTAGATGGATCTTGGCCAAAAGTAGAGACTACAGAAAGATGTTTGTACTTTACTGGCTATGCAGAGGCTTTCAATCATGTGAATCATGACAAGCTATGGATAATATTATGAAGAATGGATTTTCCAGAACACTTTATTGTGCTCATGAGGAACTTGTACATAGACCAAGAGGCAGTAGTTTGACACAGAACAAGGGGATACTGAATGGTAAAATCAAGAAAGGTGTGTGCCATACTTATTCAACCTGTATTCTGAGCAAATAAGCCAATAAGCTGGATTTTATGAAGAAGAATGTAGCATCAGGATTCGAGGAAGTCTCATTAAGAACTTGTAATGTGCAGATGATACAATCTTGCTCGTTGAAAGCCAAGATGACTTAAAATACTTACTGATGAAGATCAAAGACTATGGCCTTCATTATGGATTGCACCTCACTGTAAAGAAAGCAAAAATGCTCACAACTGGAGCAATAAATAACACTAGGATAAATGGAGACAAGATTGAAGTTGTCAAAGACTTCATTTTGTTTGGATCCACAATCAACACTCATGGAAGCAGCAGTCAAGAAATCAAATGATATATTACATTAGGCAAATCTGCTGCAAAAGATCTCTCTAAAGTGTTCAAGAGCAAAGATGTCAGTTTTAGGACTAAGTTGTACTTGACACAAGCCATGGTATTTTCAATCACCTCATATGCATGTGAAAGTTGGATAATGAATAAGAAAGACTGACAAAGAATCGATGCATTTGAATAATGGTCTTGGAGAAGAATATTAAATTTACTATGGACTGGCAGAAGAACAGACAAATCTGTGTTGGAAGAAGTACAGCAAGAATGCTGCTTAGAAGCTAAAATGGTGAGACTTTGTCTCTCATATTCTAGACGTGTTATCAGGAAGGGCCAGTCCTCAGAGAAGGACATCATGCTTGGTAAAAGTGGAGGGCCAGTGAAAAATAGGAAGACCCCTCCAATGAGATGGACTGACAGTCACAGCCAATCATAACAATTGTCTCAACAGTAACAATTGTGGGGATGGTGCAGAGCTGGCAGTGTTTGGTTCTGTTGTGCATAGAGTCTCTATAAGTTGGGACTGGCTCCATGGCATACAAAATACTGTCAGTGAAATCTTAAGAAAATACGAAAAAAGTAGTTGACAATCACAAATTGTAGTGAGAAAATTTATTAGATACCTTTTAACTTTGGTCTATTGGATACAAATATTAAGATAAACAAGATGTAATTTCCACAGTATTTCCATAGATATGAATTGAGCCCTCCACCTTTCATCTATCAGTTTGTCATACTGTGATGCCTTTTAAGTAGCTACAATGCAGGAAGCTAGCCCTTGGTATTTTAAACACCAGTAGGGTTATCTATGGTGGACAGATTTCAGCTGAGCTTTCAGATTAAGGAAGATTATGAAGAAGCAGAGGCAGACTATTTCTGAATTTTTAGCCACTGAAAACCTGATGAATAGCAGTGGAACATTGTCAGATACAGTGCCAGAAGAATAAAATCTATCACCTTATATGTATGTGAACGTTGAACAACTAATAAGGGAGACTGTAGAGGAATTGGTGCATTTGAGTTATGGATGTTGGAGAAGAATATTAAAAGTAACATGTACTGCTGGAAGAACAAACAAATCTGTCTCAGAGAAAGTGTGTCCAGAATGCTCCTTAAAAGTCTGGATGGCAAGACTTTGTCTCTCATACTTGGACATGTTATCAGGAGGGACCAGTCCCTGAAGAAGGACATCATGCTTGGCAAAGTAGTTGGTTAGAGAAAAAGAGGAAGACCCTAATGAGATGAACTGACACAGTGGCAAAAACAAAGGGTTCAAACGTAGCAACAATTGTGAGGGTGGTACAGGACAGGATAGTGTTTCATTCTGTGGTGCATAGGGTTGATATGAGTCGGAACCAACTCGACAGAACCTAACACCTTACATAACAAATTGAACCCCAAGAAAAAAACTTTTTTAAAAGTACCCATGGAGATTTATCAAATTTACACCATATTTTAAGTCTAAAATTATCTAATGCATTTTTCTGAAAAGAAATGATACTGACCGGAGCTGTCCACTGTAGTTGGCGCTGCTTGCATGTGGTTATCTAGTGTTAGCAATAAGGCTAGTTTGTACTAAGATGGACTACAAATGTAAAATACATACCGAATTTCAAAGACTTGGTAGAAAACAAAGGAATATAAAATACTTCAGTAAGTTAAAAATATTTTGTATTCTCTCAAAATACGTAATATTTTGAATATATTAATTATATTATTTAAATTAATTTTCACTTGCCTCTTTTTATCTTTTTAGTGTAACTACTAGAACATTAGAAAGCACATTTACAACATGCATTTGTGGCTCACATTATATTCCTTTGGTGCAACACTTATATAGATTATTTTTCTTATCCATGATGCAATTGTAATCATAGTAATAATAAAAAGCCAAAAGTATAATAATTAGCAAAACTGAAAATCACTTTTAAATTTAGAAGACAAGAAAGCAAAGTATAAACTCTAATTTAGAAATCTATTTTGGGTGGAAGAGAAAATCAAACTGCTAATGTAAGAACATCTAGGAAATGAATAAGGATAATCAAAATAATATACATCAACACGTAAGGGAATTACTGGCTGCTAAAAAAAGTCAAAGGAACTCTGGTAGCGTATGGTTACAAATCGGGCTGCGAAACTTAAGGTCAGCGGTTCGAAACTACCAGCTGTTCCACGGGAGAAAGATGAGGCTTTCTGCTCCCATAAAGATTTACAGCCTCGGAAATCCTGTACAGGGTCGCTATGGGTTGGATCCGACTCGATGGCACTTAACAACAACAACAACAACAATCAAAAGTTGAATCCTGATCTGCTAACCACAAAGTCGATAGTTCAAACCCACCAGCCACTCCTCAAATACTCTTTATGAGTTGGAACCAATTTGAAGCACTTAACAACAACAACAACAACCAAAGTCGAGTCCTGGTGTGGCATTATAGGAAAAGCATTGGATACTAACTGCATCACCAGCCATTCCTTGGAAACCCTATACAGGGTGGCTATGAGTTGGAATGGACTCTATGGTGTTTAGTAACAGCAACAGCAATATCCTAAAAGTTTGGTGGTTTGATCCTGCAGCTCTGTGGGAGGAAAAACCTGGCAGTCTTCTATAAAGATTAGAGCCTAGAACACTATGGAGATGTTTTTACTTTGTCACATGTGGTTACAGTTAAAAATCAAGTTTTACTTTGTTACCTGGGGTCACTATGAGTTAAAAATCACAGGGATTTACCTCCACCCCAACAATTAAGAGCCATAAATACTTTCATTACCTAGTAAGAAAGAAGGGAAATAAATGAACTAAACATAAGTCACAAAATTAGGAAAAGAACACTCAGGTTATCACCAGAGCTTAATTTAGGGGAAGAAGACGGACATTGTACAATAGATGTCTGATGACAATATGTGTGGGCACTCCTGACAGCCCAGTATGAGTTCTTGGGAGTTCGGGGTGTCCATGCGAGAAATCCTCTAACAGTGACTTCATGTTTGGTCACATGGCTGTGAGGCTTCATTAGCTTAAAATAAATGCCATCTAATGTCTTTCTGCTTCTTTTTTAGGGAGAAAGGGAAAACCATATATATATATTTACACACATACAAATACAGAGTTAATAATTTCTTGGAGCATTCTAGTCAGTTGAATTTACCTCATAAGGCAGTTTTCAGACTATTATTATGTGCTGACCACCAAGGATAGAGCTACAAATAGAACAGAACACTCCCTCCACCCTCACCTCCAGTTGTAAGGATAGAGACACTCTTGGATTAATTTATGAGATATAAATGTACTGTAGAGTTATACATAGGAATAAGGAAGAATAGCATCTCACTCACACAACTAGACCCTTAGAAGTCTGGATCACTGTTGTCCCTGAGGAGAAGAGTTTGAAAACCCGATAACTGTAGATAGTGTTTAAGCTATGGTGATGGAGAGATAACCTAAGGAAAGATTATACAGGAAGAAGGGAAGAGACCCTCCAAAACCCTAAGTAACATCAACCCTCCAAAACCCTAAGTAGCATCAACATTCAGTGGTCAAGAAGATGAGGAAGGGCCAATGAAATGACTAAGAAGGAAGTATCAGTGAGGTGGGAGGAAAACCCAAGAGGTTATAGTGTTGTGGAAGAGGTTGTGGAAACTGAGAGAGAAACATGTGTTAAGGAGGGAGAAGTCAACTGTGACAAATGTTGAGTAAGATGAAGACAGAGAGATGATCATTGGATTTGGTAACACTGAGATGATTGATGATCTTTCCAAGAGTAGTTTTGATTGAGAGGTGGGAGTTGAAGCCAGAGTGGAGAGAACTGAGACTAAAAGGATGAAGCTAATGTCCCCTTTGTCCAGTACTTTCAGATTTATTCTGCTATCCTCATAATAGAGGGAACCTCTGTCATGGGTTTTGCTATATTCATTTGCAGTGTCTCTGCTGGCCATAGTCTTTGTAAAATCCCACCAAATGATTTTTCCTGAAGTGTCTAGGTAAGAGAAGGTGGAGAAAGATGATATGGAAAATTATTCTTTGATTCAGTTATGAGTGATTGTTGACACGGTTAATTGTGAAAAGTTGGAACTACTGTGGGTATCAAGTGAGTCATCTCAGAAGCAGGAGCTTGTGGTAATCTCAGTACCATCAAGAACAAAAGCCAGGAGTGGAATGTGTCCTGTGGACTCCAAGATCCATGCTCATTGGAACTCCCTGACCCAGGGGCAGAATGTTGTGCACCAGTGGATTAGCCAAGGAGTGGTAAAGGAGTAGCAGCAGAAAAACCAACAGCCAGGGCATGAGACAGAGCACTGGGCTTCCCAGCCCATGGAACATGTACAGCTGAGAGATCTGTAGCAGAAGGCTTCCTTGCACTTCCAGGCACTTCATTGGCAGAGCAAGGTTTGCTCACTGACCCACACAGCTAGAACCAAGTGCCTTCAGGCTGAGGCTTATGGCCGAGGGACATGTCCTTTGGGCATTTATGAGTAGCCTTAACGGAGCTTTGTAACATTGCTGGAAGGGCAGAAGCCAGAACAAAGGGCTGAGGGTCAGAGAGGGGCCTGCCAGTGGATATGGCAGAAGACAGAGTGTCTTGACAGAAAGATTGTGCCCCAAGCATTTCTGACCCTGAACTGTAACCTGCTAACTTCCCTAATGAATCCCATAAAAATGTGAGTATGGTGTCCGAGTTCTGTGTGACAGTTGAAATAGATTATCAAACCCAACTGAGAAGTAGTGTGTGCATGGGAAGATGGTTGTGTTTTTTTTTTTGCAGTCCTTTCAGTTCTTTTAAAATACTTCCATATAAAGATTTATAATGCTTTCCTATACCGTTCTTCAGAAGAGGCCATGGAAGGAGAGATACCATTGCTGATGTCCGATGGATCTTCGCTGAAAGCAGAGAATACCAGAAGGATGCTTACCTATGCTTTATTGACTACGCGAAGGCTTTTGATTGTGTGGATCATGACAAGCTATGGACAACATTGAGAAGTATGAGTATTCCAGAACACTTAATTGTACTTCTGAG
>NW_006408599.1:11440875-11462662 GCF_000296735.1 Chrysochloris asiatica | reverse complement strand
GGGTCAGAGAAAAAGAGGAAGACCCCTAATGAGATGGATTGGCCAGGTGGCATCATTGATGGCGTCAAGTGTGGCAGCGGTAGTGAGGTTGGCCCAGGATCAGACATTGTTTCGTTTTGCTGTGCATGGGGTCGCTATGAGTCGGTTCCAACTCGATGGCACCTGACAACAACAGCAACAAATACCATTCTTTCATGGTACAAGTTTTTTTTTTAAAGAAGTTTTTATAGTTTAAGAACTATAGCATGTTTGGAGTCCTGGTGAGGCCTTGTGGATTAATGCACTGGGCCGCAAGGTCTGCTTGAACTACAAGATCGGTAGCTTAAACTCACCAGCAGCTTCTTGGAAATCCTATACAAGGTTGCTTTGGTTCAAAACTGACTCAACGACATTTAACAATAGCAACAACATACCATGTTGCTTGCTGGTGAGAATAATTTAGTCAAGAGAGGGAAAACACCAATTCTATTGCCAGGAATAGGTATAAATAAGTGCAGTCCAGAAAGTAGGATAGGATGGATTCATAGTCCAAGAGGAGGGTTCACCTTTATTAGACCAGAGGATACTTCCTCCATCGTAGTAGGCTAAAATCAGGGGACACCGAGTACAGATTCCAGAGACTTGAGAATAGGAGGTGAGAAAATGGGGGATTTTGCCTCTGTTGGTTTCTATTTTTCTCAGTCAAGTAGGAGGCAAGATCATTAGTTGGAACCATAGATGGAGATGGAAGAAGTATAGTAGGCTTGAGGAGAGAAAAATTATGAAGTTGTCACATCAGTGAGTGGGAAGGTGAGTCAGTAAAGGATGATGATTGGCTCTCTAGGCATCAGTGAAAACCCATGATTTGGGGATGATTAAATACCAGCCGCTCCGCTGGGAGAAAGATGAGGCTTTCTACTTCCGTAAAGATTTACACCCTCGGAAACCCTGTACAGGGTCGCTATGGGTTGGAACTGACTCGACGGCACTTAACAACAACAACATATTAACATGAAGTTGGTCATCTAAGATGTATGATTATGTTCTCTAGCAACATACAGTCACTTGAGGACAACCTCAGAGAAGGGAGATGTGGTGGCTGGTGTTTGTAAACAAATTTGATGGAGGTGGGGCTATGGGTAGGGAGTTGAAAATATTTTTCAAGGGGTAATTAAAATGATGATTCATGAAATCTAGAATGGACAAGGAGAGAAGTAAACCCAGGAGAGCCTGAGGTATGGTGGGACAATGGTGGGGACTGGAAGATGAGGTCAAAGGATTGTGGGAGTGGTAGAGGTTGTTCTGGACATGCGATCTGGAGTGATAGCAGATGGTGGTCAAGGAGTGGGATGTTTAAGTGGACATTTCACAGATAATACAGGTCCTAGTGATGATAAGATCCAAGATAAGACTGTGGGAGTGGATGACTGAAATAGAGCGAAGTAAAAGTTGAAGGAACTGAGAGACAATGGCTGTGGATGGTTCATCTATGTGGAGGTTGAAACCAGTGAGGATGATGAGAGGAGCTCAAGTGCAGAAGAAAATTTCATCCAGGGAACATGACTCATTAGTGACTGAGAGGCCAGGAAGTCAATGAATAGTAGTAGCATGAAGAAGATTTGAGTTAACAGGAGCCAGTGTGTTTTATAAAAGTAGTAGTTGTTGTTGTTAAGTGCCATCAAGTCGGTTCCAACCCATCGCGACCCTGTATAGGGTTTCCAAGGAGATGCTGGTAAGTTTGAACCACCGGCCTTGTGGCTCAAACTGACTTTGCAGTCCAGTGCATTAACCCATCGCACCACACCAGGATTGTTGTTGTTAAGTGCCGTTGAGTTGATTCTGACCCAGTGTATAGGGTTTCCAAGGAGCAGCTGGTGAGCTTGAACCACCAACCTTTCAGTTCAACCAGCTTTGCAGTCTGGCACATTAACCCATAGCACCACACCAGTGTTATGCAAAATTGAAGGATGTCCACATCAGATAGCAAACTGCCAAATTAAATCATTATATAACTGTCCGGTTGCACCATTACGTAACTACCAAAACACTGAGAATCATGCTTTGTCAGTTTAATGCCACATAAATAATTCTTTAAGAAGCACAATGCTCAAGGTAGACGTTCTTTACTAATTAGGCTATTTGGTTTAAGCAACGCTTCCAGAGATATTTTGGTCAAAGTTTAAGGCTTAAAAACTATTTTAGGGCAGTAGTTTCAGGGGTTCATCCAGTTTCCATTGCTCCAGCAAGTCTGGGATACATGAGAATTTTAAATTCTCCTTTGGCTTTGGATTCATTTATAGATGTATCCTGGTGTGGTGCTTCAGGATAATGCACTGGAGTGTCAGTTTGGTTTGAACCTCAAGGTCAGCTGTTCAAATATCACCAGCCACTCCTTGAAACCCTATACAGGGTTGCCATGAGTTGGAACTGACTCAGTGGCACTTGACAACAAATAGACTTTTTGATCAATATGTTCAATAATTCTATCTATCTTTTTGTGGCTATATGACCGTGGCTGGGTCATAGGACAGACACATGTTTAGTGTTAGTAGATGTTGGCAAATGATTTTCCCCAAGTGATTGTACCATTTTCTGCCTCTTTGGGCGTGGTAGCCCCAGCCCCTCGGCTTTGGGGCATAGGTCCCGTCTTAACATCAGCCCCACACTCCTAAACCAAGTTGGTGAAGAAGCCAACTCCTTCAGACTTAAGAAGCTGTGGTCCCACTCTTAGAAATCACTGAGTTTATGGTTCTGTCCTTTGAGAGCCCATGGTCCTACCTTTTGAGACCCAGGCAGCTCTGCTTCCCTTGTTTCTTGTTCTCTAGAAGAGTCAGCCTGGTCTCTGCTCTTTTTAAGCAAATGTTACTGAGCTCTTTAGCTCTACTAAGTGCCCAAAGGCACCTCTCTCCACCAGGAAGCATCCTGCATGAAGGCACTCAACTCTCTCTCTCTGTGTGAGTTGATTTTATGCCGTCTTGTGTTGGTCTCTTGGCTCTGCTGCTGCAATTTCTCACTGTCTGTGACATCTCCAGTGTTACAGTTCTTCTCAGTTCCTTCTGAGCTCTTATCAGAATTGCTTTTGACATCCATAATTCCAACAGTGTCTTCTAGGTAAAAGACTTACTATTCGGCAGTTTGGTACTCTTCCAGTCTCTGCTCATTATCTGATTCCAAAACTGCTTCCACATTTTAGTTGTCTGTTAGAGCAGCATCCCTCTCTAGGTACCAAATTTGGTCTTGGTTATCAAGTGCTGTTATAATAGAAATGCCATGTAAGTGGATGACTTTAACAAAGAGAACTTTATTTTCTCACATGTTAGGAGGCTGCAAGTCAGAAGTCAGAGCACAGGTTCTGGGGAAAGTCCTTATCTCCTTTCAACATCTCTAGTCCCAGCATTCCTTGGAAGTCTCCTTGACATTGATTGTTCCCTTAATTTAGGAGCTTCACAGTACAGGGACTTCAGGTCTAAGGAAACACTCCTCTCCTTCTTCTTCTTTCTTGGTGGTAGAGTGTCCCTCTTTTTCTCCTCATGTCTCTCTCCTTTTTTCTTGAAAGGCTAAAGGTGTTGCATGCTACACCATTGGAAATCTCCTGTATATTGGATCAGGGTTGTGGTAGCATTAGGGTGGTCCTTCCTTAATCCTTTCATTGGTTTATCACATCAGATCATATATGGGGGATCATTTCATAAATACCAAACCACTGAGAATCATGGTCCAGCCAAGCTAACATACATTTTGGGGGACACAATTCAATCCATACTGTTGGACAAAACTGATTTGCAATCACTTTTCCAAAGGATTCCTAGTGACACTACAAAATCATCAGTTCAAACACCTCAGCCATTCTGCTGTAGAAAGATGAGGCTGTCTGTTTTAGGAAAGACTTAGTCTCAGAAACCATTTTGAGGGTCAGTAAAACAGAGGAAGACCTCCAATGAGATGGATTGGCACAGTGGCAGCAGCAATGGGATCAAGTGTAGCAATGATTGTGAGGTGGGCGCACCATCGGGCAGTATTTCGTTGTGTGGGGCGTAATGTTGTTATGAGTTGGTACTAACTTGACGGCACCTAACAAAAACATAAATCAGACTCATCTCTATGGCAGTGAGTTTTTGAACAGTTTTATATAACTTTCAGAGTTATCAAAAATCTCAGAGACAAAAAAAAAAAAAAAATTGAGATAACCTAGATTCATAAGCTAGTCAGAATTCCTACTAAATTTCAAAGTCTTTCACAATTTTTCACTACACTGGATGTTTTCTCAAAAAAGAATGCTATTCTTGCTAATTCTTTATTTAAGAATGTTGCTGTTGTTAAGTGCTGCTGAGTTGGTTCCCACTCATAGCTACCCTGTAACGATGTTTCTGAGAAGTGGTTGGTGGGGTTTGAACTGCCAGACTTATGGTTAGTAGTCCAGGTATGTGTTAATTATTATTGAAAATGCATATATAAGCATATAGTTCCTTTAATGAGTATTTGGTATAGAACATTTTCAGCTGAACATGAGATTGAACCAAGAGAAAAAAAATCCAATATGAGAAGTTTTTTTTTAAAGGCCACTGCAACTACTTTTTAATTCTATAAATATTTCATGAGTACCTATTGTGTGATTCAAAGGAAGTGATAATGATACCTAGCTTTTACTGAGTTCTGATGTGGTGCTGTCGGGTAAGCATTGGATTGGTAACCTCTAGGTCAGCAGTAGGAACCCACCAGCTGCTCTCGGGAAACGCTGCACAGGTTTGCGATGAGTTAGAACTGACACACCTACACACAACAACTGCAAAGCTTTACTGCAAGTGCCTCTTCTATTCTTCCATCCACACTTTTGTGGTTTGGCTCTATGTTTGAACAAAGATGCGTGTCTGAAAAGCATATTTCTCCAAATCTGGATTATTCAGTCTGGAAAATGGTCATATATAAACCTTCAATATTCACGTAGAATGCACTTAACATCCCCTTGACTAGTGTAAGTGGAAGATATGTATTCATATCCCTCCAGTTACCTTCTGCTCTCTCCTTCCAAATTTCTTTGAGAGCCTTGCTGGAGAGCATAGAATGGGAATGCTTTTTGCCTATGAATGACTCCAGCTGTTCTTGTTAGTGCCACGGATGGATTCCCACTCATAGTGGTCCTGCATAGGGTTTCTGAGACTTTAAATCTTCCAGGGAGCAGAAAGCCTCATCCTTCTGCTGTAGAGTGGTGGGTGGGCTCGAACCATGGACCTTGTGGTTTGAAGTCCAGTGCTTATCGTATTGAGCTGGACGTTGGAAACTTATTATAGTGCCTATGACTTCCCTCACCTGGGTGATCTGTTTGTCTTTGTCTTGTGTTTACTTTTGTTTAAGTCTTAATAAAGTGTTTGAAAGTCTTTACAGGGTTACTATGGGTTGGAACCGACTTGGCAGCACTAACAGCTTTTATCATTGACTGTGGAGCGGTTCAAGCTCACCAATTGCTCCTTGGAAACCCTATACAGAATCGCTATGGTTTGGAACCGACTTGGCAGTACTAACAACAGCTTTTATCATTGACTATGGAGCGGTTCAAACTCACCAATTGCTCCTTGGAAACCCTATACAGAGTCGCTATGGGTCGGAATCGACTCAACGGCACTTAACAACAACAACAACAACATGGGGTCAGGCTGCTAGCCTCAAGGACAGCAGTTTGAAACTACCAGCTGTTCCACAGGAGAAAGATGAGGTCTTCTGCTCCCGTAAAGATTTACAGCCTCGGAAACCCTGTACAGGGTCACTATGAGTCGGAACCAACTCCACGGCACATAACCACCACCACTTTTTTTTTTCCCTATTGGAGAAAAACAGATGTCTAAGAACAAGAAATAATTTTCCAGGAGCAGTCCATTCTGAATTCATATTTTAAAAAGAGAAATTTCCATTAAAAGCATTTTCATTACTATGGAAATGTAGGAGTCTTCACATCTCAAACCTCTTTATTTTAGAACACCATCTTTGCTTTCTTTTCCCATAACTAAAACATCCATGGACATTTTTCCCAAACCAAAGAACTCTTTGTTTTCAAAGATTAATTCAAGCTGTGACATTAAAAAACTCCAGACAGCTTTTTTTTTCTTTTTCTTTTTTCCACTCAGGTACTAAAGATTAAAAAAAGAAAGAAAAAAAGTAAGAAATGAGTCTCAGTGCTAACCAGAGTATCTTATTTTGGATTATATCATAGTAAGCTTGTGTAGGGCTTTCAACCCTGAGTTTAAGGTTCTAAGCTGTGATTTAATCTTTTTTTCTACTTGTTTTCGTGTTTTTTTCCATCTCCATTTTTATTAGAAATTATCCCTCTCACTGCTCTTGGTGAACTTGCCTCTGAAGTCTTTATTTTAACTTTTTACTTTTCAATATTGATCCGATAGATAATACTAGTTTCATGATCAAAGCCTATGTGTTCACCCAATGACTCTCTTACTCAGCCTTCAGACTTATTCTTTCCATACACAAAATAACAAACCAAACTCCACATTCTTTTCTCACAGCTGACAGTACTGAGAAGTTCAGAAAGAGACAATGGCTAAGAGGAATCAAACTTTACTTACAGAGTTCTCTTTGTGGGTGTATATCTGAATGTATTTAGAGTCAAGAGTGATGTATAACAGAGGTTGGCAAACATCGACTTAACTTGGCCGTTGTGACACAAAGACAGTCATGCTATAGTATTGTGGTTAGTTGCTGTTGATTATGTTCTGACTAAGGGTGACCCCAAGGAGCTCTGGTAGCATAGTGGTTACGAATCAGTCTGTGAACCTCAGGGTCAGCAGTTTGAAACTACCAGCTGTTCTGCGGGAGAAAAATGAGGCTTTCTGCTCCCGTAAAGATTTACAGTCCCGGAAACCCTGAACAGGGTTGCTATGAGATGGAACCAACTCCACGGCACAGAACAACAACAATGGTGACCCCATGTGTGCAGAGTAGAACACCTTCAAGGAGCTTTCAGGGCTGTGACCTTTCAGAAGCAGTTATCTAGACCTGTCTTCCAAGGAGTCACTGTCAGGTCAGGTGCCATCGAGTCGGAACCCACTCATAGCGACCCCATGCACAGCAGAACGAAACAATGTCCGATCCTGGGCCAATCTCACTACCGCTGCCACACTTGAGTCCATCAATGATGCCACCTGGCTGATCCATCTCATTGGAGGTCTTCCTCTTTTTCTCTGACCCTCCACCCTACCCAGCATGACATCCTTCTCCAACGATTGTTTCCTCTGGACAATATGTCCAAAGTAGGAGAGACGAAGCTTAGCCATCCTGGCCTCCAAGGAGCACTCTGGCTGCACTTCTTCCAAAACAGATCTATTGGTTCTTTTGGCAGTCCATGGCACTTTCAGTATTCTCCTCCAACACCACAACTCAAAGGCATCAATTCTTCTATGATCCTCCTTATTCACTGTCCAGCTCTCGCATCCATATGAGGCTATTGAAAACACAATGGCCTGGGTCAGGTGCACCTTAGTCCTCAAGCTGACATCTCTGCTCTTCAATACTTTAAAAGTTCCTGTGCAGCAGATTTGCCCAGTGCAATACGTCGTCTGATCTCTTGACTGCTGCTTCTGCGAATGTTGATAGTTGATCCAAGAAGAATGAAGTCCTTGACAACTTCAATCTTTTCTCCATTGATATGAATGTTGTTTGCTGGTCCAGTGGTGAGGATTTTTGTTTTCTTGACATTGAGATGTAATCCATATCAAAGGCTGTGCTCTTTTAGGTGGGTCCAAACTGCCACTTTTTCAACTAATAGTTGAGTTCTTAATAATTTGCAGCACCAAAGGACTCCAGATACAGCCACAGCTAATTCATAAATGAATGGGTATATCTGTATTCTAGTAAAAGCTTATAAACAAATTTACAAACAAGCAGCAACCTGTAAACTGTAGTTTGCTAACCCCAGAATATAGTATAGTTGTGGACTCCTGGTGCACATCTTAGTTTCCTCATCTGTCAACAGTTAATACTCTATATGCGACAATAGTCTTGTAAACTCTAAAGGGCAATACACAAATACAGAATGGAGTTCATATAGTCTTTCATTTATTCATCAAGTACATATTGATTGTCCACTGTGTGCCAAGAAATTTCCTAGAACAAGAATATAATGATTAGAATAAGTCACATGAATTATGGGAAGGGTACCAATATCTAGATTTTGTGTGATTGTCAGGTTGGGGTCATAGGGTAATATGACAACTTGGTAGGTGGGGGTGGGGGTTTCCCCTGAAGGGAATTGATGTTCACACAGTCAGTCATTTTGGGAAGTGGTTAATTCTGCACAGGAAATGAATTGGCACTTTGGGTTGGGGGTGGTAAAACTGCTTTTTCTCCCTGGGGCCAGGAAGAGTTGGCCTAAGACACAAGGCACAGAATAGCCTGGGCAGTTCTGGCTGTGGGAAGTGAGCGGTGTGGCTCTGCGGAGTGAGGCTGAGAGTGACTAGTGCATCAATAGCTTGACTTTCCATTCAGCAATGACAGTAGCATAGAGCAGAAGCAGCCTCTTTCAGGAGCATCCAGCTTCAAAGCTCAGGGTTATAGAGATTTTGGCATCAAGGCATTAAGCAGCACCCCTTCTAAAGACCAGGGTCGGGAACCATGCCAAAATAATTTGAATGCAAGAGTAATTTTGTTTTGCAGACACGTGGCAAGAGAGATACACCATATTTGTGTATTTGTATTTAGTTTGTCTTTATATTGTCCTTACCAAGGAATCTGCAGTCTACCAAGGCAGACAAAAGTATAATCATATTATTATGGTATAGTGTGATGAATGTTTAGATAGAAGCCCCAGTTGGATGCCTAGCTTAGTCTGGAAATGTTTTGAGAAATGATATCTGAGTTGATATCTTAAAAATTGAGGTCAACTTAACCCAGCTGAGAAGGGAGGGCTAATGGATGAGTATGCACAATGTCAGGAGACCTTCCAGTAGTTTGTGCAGTGGTTAGGGTTGAAGGCTAGAGTCTGACTGTGAGTATTTACATCCTGGACTTTTAGCTTATGTGACACCTAGACTGCATATTCTTATTCATCTCTTTGAACCTCTGTTTCCTTATCTGTAACACGGGAATGGTAATCTTGATCTCTTTAAGGGTGTCATGAGGATGAAATAGATTATAGTTATTTGGAGGCATGGAATTGTTTTGTGAACATTTAGAAAATGTTACCAATTTTGGTTTATGGGAATTGTTGAGTGAACGTTTAGAAAATGTTACCAATTATATATATTTATATATATTTTCCCACTGAGTGGACTCCAACTCATGATGACCTCATGTGTTACAGATGGAACTGCACTCTATAGGTTTCCATGACGGTGACCTTTCAGAAGTAGATCACCAGGCCTTTCTTCCATGGTGCCTCTGGGTAGTTTTGTACTGTCAACCATATTTAGCATCTGAGTGCTTAGCCATTGTGTCAACCAGGGACGCCTTTATATACTATAAAGCTATTTTAATAAACAAAACCAAACCCAAACCTGTAGTCAATTCTGATTTATAACAATTTATAAGATAGAGTAGAACTGCCCCATTGGGTTTCCAAGATTGTAATCTTTATAGAAACAGACTGCTACATCTTTCTTCTGTGGAATGACCAGTGAGTTAGCAGCCTAGTGCTTACCTTCAGTGATATCAGTTATTCTTTTCGTATAGATAATGAAAGAGAAACACAAAGAGGACAGATAAAATTGAAAACTATGTATCTGATATTACAAATCTAGCTTTTGTTGTTGTTAGGTGCTGCTGAGTTGGTTCCAACTCATAGTGATCCTTTGTACAACAAAATGAAAATTTCTTGGTCCTGGGCCATACTCATATTCATATTTGAGTCCAGCTTTTTGAAGGTCATCTTCTTTTACACTGATGCTCTACTTTACCAAGCATGATATCCTTTTCCAAGGAACTAGTTGTACTGAAGGAAGATCCAAGCTACACTGAATATATTGGCAAAAAACGAGGTTCCTGTAATTGATGGAATACCAATTAAGATGTTTCAACAAATGGATGTAATTATGGAGGCGCTCACTCATCTGTGCCACTCAAATATGGACTGAAAGAGATCCGTATTTTTGTACTTGTTTGTGATCACACACAATGTGGAAATCATAGAACAATATCATAAATATCACACACGAGTACAAATACAACACATCTGTCAGCTTGTTGCACTGTGGTGGCCTGTGTGTTGCTATGATGCTGGAAGATCTGCTGCTGCTATTTCAAATACCAGCAGGGTCACCCATAGTGGACAGGTTTCAGCAGAGCTTCCAGACTAAGAGCAGACTAGGAAGAGGGACTAGGTGGTCCAGTTTTGGGGGATTAGTCCCTGAAAACCTCATGAATAGCAGTGAAACATTGCCTGGCGTAGTGCCAGAAGATGAGTCCCTCAGTTTGGGAGGCACTCAAACCATGACTGAGGAAGAGCTGTCCCCTAAATATATTGTTGTTTTTGTAAAGTATTGTTAAGTTGGTTCCAAGGAGCAGCTGGTGAGTTTGAACTGCCAACCTTGAGGTTCAAATTGAACTTGCAGTCTTGTGCTTATCATACAGCGCTACACCAGGACTAATGACATAAATGGAACAAAGCTTTCAGGACCTTCATTTGCTAATGGGGCATGACTCAAATGAGGAAAAAAACCCTATAAACATCCATTAATAATTGGAATGTGAATGAATACAGAATAAATCTAGGGTAATTGGAAGTCATCAAAAATGAGATGATTGCATGCAGATTAATATCATAGGCATTAGTGTGCTGAAATAGACAGATATTAGCCATTTTGAAACAATCACATGATTTCCTATGTTGACAATAACAAATTGAAGAGGAATGTCATCATAGTCACTGTAAAAAAGAACATTTCAAGCTATGTCTTGAAATACAATGCTGTCTATAATAGGATAATATCTATATACCAACAAGGAAGATCAATTAATACAACTATTATTTAAATTTATGCACCAGCCACTAAAGTCAGTGATGAAGAAATTGACTAACTCTAGAGCTCTGGTAGCGTAGTGGTTATGAATCGGGCTGCGAACCTTAAGGTCAGCAGTTCGAAACTACCAGCTGCTCCACAGGAGAAAGATGAGGCTTTCTACTCCCGTAAAGATTTACACCCTCGGAAGCCCTGTACAGGGTTGCTATGGGTCGTAACCGACTCAACAGCACTTAACAACAACAACATCACCTTCTTCAGTCTGCAAGTGATCAATCGTGTAATCAAGATGCATTGACTGGACCAGCTAGAAGAACATAAGATACTTCTTGAAAAAAAGACCAGCAGGTAAAATCAAAAACAATAATGGCAGTCTGATTCGCTACTACAAGAACAAGCAAGTTGTTTGCCCAGGAGCCATCAAGGCAAGTGGTTGGATCTCCTCAGGGAAAACCCCCTTCCAAGACTAAGACCCAAGGGGAATACACGAGCAGGCATGTGGTCTTGCTGGTGACCACGATGGTCACTGATAAGGGGAAGTAGGGGAAAAACAGCAATGAAGTTAGTTGTGAGCTAAGTCCGACCACATTCAATAGACTGCTGTCAACATGGGTTGAGACCTGATTGGCCAGCAATATCGCAAGACCTGGGGACTCCTGGGCCCAGAGACAGGGACATGGCCACGGAAAACTAGAGAGTGAAGCATCCAGCTGATATGAAGTGAGGGGAGATGCACAAGAGCACCCATACTTGCAGATAGTACCCACTTGACCTGGCTTCAAATAGTTGGATGATCAGAACTTGACTAGAAGAAGAAAGAAGAGGAAAAAAGAGTAATCTGCTACAATGTGATGAACTGGACCTATACTTATGGATGTAGTAGCTCAAAAGAGGGAACAAAGCTTTACAGCGAGGATCATTCCCACCCCTCGGTACACAGGGTTGACAGGGATGGGCAACTTAGACATTGGCTACCCAAAATGGGGGGCTACAAAGGCAAGAAGTGACTGGCTTACAAGCTTTCAAGAGGCAGTCTAGTTTCAGAGGGTGTAGGGGAAGGTAGCATCTCTACTGAGTGGTTTCCAACCTGTATGGACAGGACTGATGAAAGGAGATGGGGATAAGACTCTTGTGGTTCAATAGTGAATAATTGCTATCAGAACTGACTGTAAGTATTGTAGATGTAAAGGTAGATGTTTTATAACAAAAGGAGGGGAGTGGCTGATTTTTCAGTCTAGGAGCTGAGGTCCCTGGGACCATCAAGGGAGAAGAGTGGAGTGCGGGACCCTACCCAGAGAAGCAGTTACGCCAGAGATGGAGGCAGAGACAATGACATGGAGAGATGGAGCTGCTGGGGACTCTAGACTCAGAGAAGGAGAGGGGCTGTGTGCTGACGGCTGGGGGTGCAGGCTTATGGGGTGTACCCTTTGGTTGTATGATGATGAATGGAGGGGATTGTAGTCACTGCAATGAAATGAAATATGATAAAGCTAATGTTCCCCCATGTAAGCTATCACACAATTCACAATAAAATCTTCTAAAAAATGCATTGAAAATTATTGGTGATTGCAATATGAATGTTGGAAGCAAAGAGGAGGTATCAATAGTTGGAAAATATGACTTTGGTGATGAAAATGACACTGAGGAACACATGATAAAATTGTGCAAGACCAATGACTTACTCATTGTAAATACTTTGTTGTAAACAACATGAACAGTGAATATACATGTGCCACTTTGCCAGATGAAATGCACAGAAATCAAATTGACTACATCTTTGGTAAGAGATGCTAGAGAAGCTCAATACCATCAGCCAATGCAAGGCCAGGAACATCTGTAGAATAAATCATCAATTTCTCATATGTAAGTTCAGGCTGAAATTAAAGAAAATTAAAACAAATACATGAGAGCCAAAATATGACTGAGTATCTCCCATCTGAAATTAAAGACTATCTCAAGAACAGATTTGACAAACGGAACACTAATAAGGAAAGACTAGAAGAGTTGTGGTATGACATTAAAACCATCATCCTTGAAGAAAGTAAAAGGTAATTAAAAAGACAGAAAGGAAAGAAGAGACCAAAGTGCATGTCAGAAGAAACTCTGAAATTTCTTCTTGAATGTAGAGTATCTAAAGCAAATGAAGGAAATATTGAAGTAAAAGAGTTGAACAGAAAATTTCACAGGCCAGCTCAAGAAGACCTAGTAAAAGTATTAAAATGAAACGTGCAAAAATTTGGAATTACAAAATTAAAAGTGAAGAACATGCTCAACATTTCTCTCAAGCTCAAAGAACTGAAGAAAAAAATTCAACACTCAACTTGAAATACTGAAGGATTCTTTGGGCAAAATTGAACACTGAATAAGGAAGACCATAGAAGAATTGATGCATTTTAGTTATGGTGTTAGAGAAGAATATTGAAAGTACCATGGACTGCCATAATCAATGCTCATGGAAATAGAAGTCTATAAGTCAAATGACTTACTGTATTGGACAAATCTGCTGCACAAGACCTCGTAAGATGTTAAAGAGCAAAGTCACTATGAGGACTAATGTGTGCCTGAACCAAGTCTTGTATTTTCAGTTATCCCATGTACATTTGAAAGTTGGTCAGTGAGCAAGGCAGACCAGAGAAGAATTTGCGTACTTGAATTATGATGTTGGTGAAGAATATTTAAAGTTTCATGGACTACCAGAAGAACAAATGAATGTGTCTTGGAAGATGTACAATCAGAATGTTCCTTTGTTTCATATACTTTGGACATGTTGTTAAGGGGAACTGTCCCTGGCGAAGGACATCCATCATGCTAGGTAAAGTAGAGGATCAGTGAAAAAGATGAAGAGCCCCAACAAGATGGGCTGACACAATGGCAGCAATAGTGTGCTCAAACATAACAATTGTGAGGATGGTGCAGGACCTGTAGTGTTTTGTTTTATTGTACAGAGGGTCTATATGAGTTGGAACCAACTAGATGGCATCCAACAACACAACCTTGAAGATGTAATTTTGGCAATTGTTTCTTTATCCTTTTTCTTCCTTTTTCCTCATCTTGTTGTGTCAAACCCATGATAGACAGTGGGCTTTCTTCTCTTACTGTTTCTGGGCCTGATGCTGACTGTATAAATCCAGCTGGTAACATGAGACTGGTTGTGAGAGCAGAAAACAAAGTCAGAAGGTCATGGCAGTTACATCATCAGTGTCCTTTGCCGTGGGAATGAAATGATGAAATATTTCAGCCAGTTTTCTCTTGGAGCCATCTCGTGATGAAGGCACATCAGACTTCAATTTGGCATAATTTTGAAACTAGTTTAGCTAGTGTCCTCAGCTGTTAATTCCCTCAACCCGATCAGGGTGAGATGTAAACATTCCTGAGAGCTGATTTTTATGCTAGACACTACTTTAGGTGCAGGACTATGGAGATGGATTTCTCACCATCTAGGCTGTCACTTTTACATGGAGAGGTGTGAAATTACCCATAGTCCTTTTGATCAAAATGACTGCTGGCGGAAGTGGAGGGAGTGTACCACAGTAATCTCTCTCCAAATATTAGTCTGGTTTATCCGGTCTGGTTTTCCCTCAAATATGAAATCATCCCTGGAGGGTTTGTCTCACAGAGCTCTTTGTTGACTCAAAGGCTGTTTTTTGTTTTTTTTTTTTTAATACCAGATGCAAATGAGAGCAAGCTTTAATGCATTTGAGGAAGTTTGATTCTTCTCATTTGCTTGATTCTTTTTTTTATTATTTTTAAAAATTTTTGGCTCCTCTTCTGACAGGTAACTTCCTTAAGTGATACTGAATATAATAAAAATAGCCCATATTTGTATAGCGTTCAAGCTTAGTGTACATGAGTATGTTTATTCTCCAAACAGCTTTGGGAAGGATTGATTTTCCCATTTTACAGCTGAGGAAATTTCAGTTTAGAGAGGCTCTTTAACTGACCAATACCATAGTAATCACCTGAGCCAGGGTCCAACTTCAGGTTTTCAATGCCAAGGTGACTGCTCTTTCCCAGCTGTTACTCCAGACTTGTTTTCACTCTCCATCCTTGGCCATAACTGCTGGATTGTATGCAAAGATTTTAATACATTGATCACATACTTGTCTCAGTTCTTGACCAAGTTTTCCAAGGGACAGAGCTGGACCAAAAGCAGTGATGATTACTACAAATGAACTCCATTATATTAATGCAATAAGTGATATTTTTGAAATATCTAGACTCTCATATTTGTATAAGTAGTAGAAGGGAAGGGAGAATCCATTTCCCAAGGTCTGCATGAGGAAAGCAGGGAAGTATAATGTAGTCTAAGAAATCTCCTCTGGGAAAAGTCATTAAAACAGAGCACCTGAATCTGTAAGGAGCCTGTGAGGCCCCTGTGGAGTTTAGTAAATAACAGATGCCATTTTGGTAGGTCTGGGTGGGTGTGAGATTCTGCATTTTAACAAGTTGTCTTGTACTACTTGGGCTGCTGGTCCTTGGACACAATTTGAGTAGGAAGGATTTAAGCCATTGATTTTCCAACTTACTTAAAGTTTGGAGAGCTAAATATAGTGTGGTTGCCTTTACTCCAGCCCCGGAGACTCTAATTGGTCTGAGATGTGGCCTGGGCATTAGGGCTATAAAAGTCTTTCAGCTGCTTCTAATGCATCCAAAATGTGACTTAAATGCTCCAGACTAAATATTTCTATCTACAAATGTATTAGAATAGCATACAGCTATTCCTAGAGGCAATGTGCTTGGGTGGTACCAATGGTTAATGTGCTTGGCTGCTCACCATAAAGTTGGAGGTTCAAGCCTACCCAGATACATCTCAGAAGAAAGATTTGGTGATTTACTTTAGAGAAAATAGTCACTGAAAACATTATGGAATGCAATTCTATTCTGACATACAATAGCTACGACTTGGAGCCAATTCTAAGGCAACTGTGTTGTTCTGTGGTAACTGGCTTGTGCCGGATTCATAGGGACAGGAAGAAATTTGTATGTTGGGATATACCACATCTGATTCATAGAAGGGATTCGGCAAAATAAGTGAAAGTTTGATTTCTCCTCTTCCAAAGTCTCAGAAGGTACAAGTGAATTCTGCTTTTGAAAATTTCACCTGTCTTCTGAGTGCTGAAAGTATTTCTAGGACAAATGATGATCTTTTATTCAATTTTCCTTTCCATATTTTAAATGAACTTTATTCCTTTTTGCTTGTCTTGGTTTTCTTTTTCTGGATAGGTTATTTCAGATCATTTCCCCATCATGGGCCTGTGTTTCAAGTTTTCTCAGCTGGCCTAGGCTTTGAGGACTCAGTGGTAAATAAGATTGATTTGCTTCCTGTTTTTGGAGAGTAACAAGGATTTAAATAATCCTGTTTTCAGGGAGTTTGCATTTTAGAATGGATGTATAGAGGAAACCAGTGGTGAATGATAAAATGTCTTCTAATTAAGGATGAAAGAAATATGGAAGTAGAAAGCAGGGATTAGGCGACGCTAGAGGGGTTGGGGAAGACTGCTCTGAGGAGGTGACATTTAAATGGTGAGCAAAGAATGTTAGGAGTTAACCAAGCAAAAGAGAGTGAAAATAGTACTCCAAGTAGGAGAAAGAACATCTTCAAAGACCTGGTAAATGCAGAAAGTTGGAGGAATTGGAAAAAGCATAGAGCACAAGAAGGTAGATTGGGTGGACAGATGAAGCTAGAGAGAGACAGGATCTAGATGGAAAAGGATCTGGTTTAAACAGGGGAGAGTTTAGAAAGGACTGTATTTGTAGTGATTGGAGCCTGGACTGTGAATTTAGACAAACAGGGCTATGAAATCCCATTGTTTGGTGATGTTGGTCATGTTATTATTCAATGTCTTGGATACTCAGTGTTCTTAACTTCTTGTTAAATGCTGTCAAGTTGGTTCCAACTCATACTGACCAATAGGGTTTCCAGGGAGTGGTGGGTTTGAACTGCCGACCTTGTGGTTCGAAGTCCAGTGCTGATCCTAAAAGGCCATACCAGTTGTCCTGTAGTATTGGAAAAACAAAGTCGGCCTCATAGAGCTGTTGTGAGGATTACATGAATGAGCACATGAAAAGTGCATGACATGTAAAAGCTTCATGAACCACTATCATTATCTGTTCCAAGAACAATAGAGAGTTATTGTTGCTGTATAAACATGGGAATTGTAAGGAGCAAGACAAGAGGCAATGATTTAAGATTAGGATAGTGCACGTGAGATGGTGTGGTTTGGGGCTAGAGAACTGGCTGAATCAAAGAGGTGTTGATTGGGTAGGGAATGGACAAGAAGGTTCATAAGACACTGAGAAAGTTGCTGATAATTGGCACGTAGGAATAGTGGTAAGCTTGGGGTGCATCAAGTCGATTCCAACTCGTAGTGACCCTATACAGGGTTTCCAAGGAGCAGTTGGTGGGTTTGAATCACTGACCTTGTGGTTCACAGTCCAATGCTTATGCGACAGTGCCACACAATTCTGTACATGTTGCAATTTTCTACATGGGGTACATAGCCCATTAGGGATCAGCTACAGAGAACAGTGTTCACTCTAGCTTGTTTAACAGAAAGGGATTAATTTCAGTATACTAAGTAGCTCATACAATTATCAAGAGGGTTGAGGAAACTGAATCCAGGTTGAACTTTCATGGGCATTCAAAAGCCACCTTTAAAGCCACTCATAGGAACCAGGCTGCCATGGTAACTACTGCCTCTTTAATGCTCTTGCAGTCAGCAAGCTACCTCCTTTAGAACACAATACCACTGCTGTGCACAGGAAATCAGCACAATCAGGAAGCTGCTACTTCTGCTAGTTCTAGAAGGAATGTGTATTTGCTATAGACCACATCAGCAGGATGCATGTCTACTTCGTACCCCAATTCTACTACAACTACCAAGCTAGTATCTGTACTCTAGAATCTCTGCAAAGTAGCTGCAGAAAAACCAAATGCCTCCACAGCTGTCCTTGCTGTTGAAATGGACACACATTCTAAAATTGTGCTCATCTCAGACTAAACTATATTAAAGTCCAAGCTGCAAAGGATTAAGAAAAACTACATTTTTAGCTTTCCAACTTCTAGAGTTGTTATTGAGTACTATCAAGTTGGTTCTGACTCATAGTGACTCTGTATAGGGTATCTAAGGAGCAGCTGGTGGATTTGAACTGCTGACCCTGTAGTTAGTAGTCCAGTCCTTATCCTACAGCACCATACCAGGACTCAAACTTTTAGAGTAAGACAAGGCAAACTACAAACTGTGGATTGTCACTGCCTGTTGTTATGTGCCATGAAATCAGATCTGACTCATAGTGACCCTGTACAGCATTTCCAAAGCTGTAAATCTTTATGGGAGCAAAGGCCTCAACTTTCTCCTGCAGAACAGCTGGTAGTTTCGAACTGCTGACCCTGAGGATAGCAGCCTGATTTGTAACCACTACGCTACCAGAGCTCACATTATAAAATCAATCTAGGTAGTCACAACAAGAAATTCTTTTTCAGTTACAAATACTAAAGGGTAAGTCACATTCACTTCGCTTATTGTCATGGTTAGATTCCAAATAACAGGCTGTTATGTGGAAATTGGCATTATGTGAAAATGGAGGATAACTTTACCATTGAAACTGTCAATTGCATCATTACATAACTGCTAAACCACTGAGAATGAGAATCATAACCCAGCCAAGTTGACACATAACCTTAAACACCACAGCCAAATAACCAGATAGCTAGATAGTGTTGCTGTTGTTACTGTTAAGTGCTGTCGAGTTGGCTGTGACTCATAGCAACCCTGTGTAGGGTTTCCAAGGAGTACCTGGTGAGCTTGAATCGCTGATCTTGTGATTCAAAGCAACATTGCAGTCTAGTGCATTAACCTGCAGCACCACATGGAAGATTTAAAAAATTAATTTTGCAAGGGCAAAATGTTGGATAATGAAATAGTTAATAAGTGCGGAATAGGTATTTCATGTGTTACTTCATGAAAGCATTGTTTTAGGTGAATGAGTGCATGAGTGTGTGTGATTATACATGTGCCTGCCCATGTGTGACAGAGCATCTTCGTTTACAGTGTAAAATGTTTTTTCCTCTAGGTCATGGTGAAAACACTATGAAAACCACTGCATTTAAAGGAAGGGTGAAAGCTATTGTGTTAGAAATGGACGGTCTCAAGAGAGGACTCTGGGTAGAACTCAATGGCTACTGAATATGAAGAATTGGATTTTAGGTGCAAAATTAAAGTTTGAGATATAGAATTTGGAGTCATCTGCAGAAAGATGGCATTTGAAGCCTTGGGAGTAAATTAAATCATGCAGAGAAACTGTGGAGTGGAAAAAGTTTGGAACTTATTTTGCGGAACATACACATTTGAGTTTGGAGAATCAATTTCCTTTTGGATTTCTGGTTGTCCTTTCAATCTGGCATTTCTCATTTACCCCTTAGAAAGCAAACTCAGAGTGCTTTGGAAGGATGTGTATCAGACACAAACATGCTAAGGAGGGCTGATACTTTTCAGCACCCTGGAAAAGCCATAATGCATGGATTGTACACTTGTACCGTGCATGGGGCCTAGAAGCACACTGACACTCAGAACATGTCAGTTAAATCCATGTGTAAAGTGGACGTGTACTTTAGAACAAATGGAGAGAGTCCTTCAAATTCCAAAGATTAAACTTCAGCTCATGAGCTGTGACCACAGAGTGAGCCAGACACTAGCCATGGAGAACTCACTAGTTTTAGGACACTGTTAATAATTTTTGAAGGGTGATTTGTTATATAGAAAAATATTACACAAGGGTGACATTTGTTGTTATTAGGTGCCATCAGTCAGTTCCGACTCACAGCAATCCACAATGAAAAGCTGCCGGATCCTGTGCCATCCTCACAATTGTTACGCTGGAGCCCATTGTTGCTGTCACTGTGCCAATCCATCTCATTGGGGTAGGGGGGGTGTCTTCCTCTTTTTTGCTGCTAAGCATGATGTCCTTCTCCAGGGACTGGTCCCTCCTGAAAATATATGTGAAATATGAGAGACAGAGTCTCACCATCCTGGCTTCGAAGGAACATTCTGCCTGTATTTATAACACAGATTTGTTGGTTTTTCTGGTAGTTCATGGTACTCTCAATATTCTTCTCCAACACCATGATTCAAATGTACCAATTCTTCTACAGTCTTCCTTATTCATTGTCTAGCTTTCACATGCATATGAGGCTGTTGAAAATGCCATGACTTGGATCATGAGCACTTTAGTCCTCAAAATGTTATCTTTGCTCTTGAACACTTTAAAGAGGTCTTGTACAGCAGATTTGCCTAATGCACTATGTCCTTTGATTTCTTGACTGCTGCTTCCATGAGTGTTGATTGTGGATCCAATTAAATAAAGTTGTTGACAAGTTCAATTTTTTCTCCATTTATCATGATGTTATTTATTGGTCCATTTCTGAAGATTTTTGTTTTCTTTACATTAAGGTGCAACCCATTCTGAAGTCTGTGGTCCTTGACCTTCACCAATAAGTATTTTAAGTCCTTTTCACTTCCAGCAAGCAAGGTTGTATCGTCTGCATATCACAGGTTGTTAATGAGTCTTCCTTCAGTTCTGATTCCAGATCTTTTTCAAATAATCCAATTTCTTGAATAATTTGCCTGTATACCGATTGAATAAGTATGGTGAAAGAATATAGCCCTGGTGCACACTTTTCCTGATTCTAGACCATTCAGTAGCACCTTGTTCTCTTCAAATGATTGCTTCTTATTCTATGCACAGGTTCCTCATGAGCACAAGTGTCCTGTATGTAATACCCATTCTTTGCAATGTTATCCATAGCTTGTTATAATTTACATAGTTGAAAGCCTTTGCATAGTCAATAGAGCACAAATAAACACTTTTCTGGTATTCTCTGCTTTCAGCCAAGATCCATCTGAGGTCAACAATGATGTCTCTAGTTCCTTCCATGTCCTTTCTGGTAGGTTCTGTTGACTTTTGCAACTGTTTTTGAGTCATCTTCAGCAAAAATTTACTTGCATGTAATATTAATGACATTACTTGATGATTGCATTCTGTTTTCTTACCTGTCTTTGGAATAGGAACAAATATGGATCTTTTCCAATTGGTTGGCCAAGTAGTCATCTTCCAAATTTCTTGGCATAGATGAGTGAGTGCCTTCAGTGCTGCATGAGTTTGTTGAAAGCTTTCAATTTGTATCTATCAATTTTTGGAATCTTGTTTTTTGCCAATGATTGCAGTACAACTTAAACTTCTTCCTTCAGTACCATTGGTTCTTGATCATATGCTACCTCTTGAAATGGTTTAACATTGACCAGTTCTTTTTGGTACAGTATATACATTCTGTGTATACTCCATCTTCTTTTGATGTTTTCTGCATCATTTAATATTTTGCCCATGGAATACTTCAATATTCAATGTCGGGGCTGGGGATTTTTCTTCATTTCTTTCAGCTTGAGAAATGCTGAGTGTGTTCTTTCCTTTTGTTTTTTAAACTCCAGGTCTTTGTACATTTTATTATAATACTTTACAAGAAGATGTGCTTATTGTATTATTGTGTGTATTACACCTCTTACTCACTTATTGGCTATCTTGTTATCCAACATTTCCCATTTACAGCAATAGTAAGAAATCTCCTATGTGTCTATTTTTCAGATTAATAATGTATGTCTGGCAGTAATGAATGCTGAGGTATGAAGTAAGAGTAACACTAGATGTTAAGGAGACATGTCAACTTGGCTGCATCATGGTTCTCTGTGGCTTGGCAGCTACATAATGTTAAGATGATGTTAAGGTGATGCGTCAACTTCACTGCTCATGATTCTCAGTGGCTTGGCAGCTATATAATGTTAAGATGATGTTAAGGT
>NW_006408599.1:11389124-11440775 GCF_000296735.1 Chrysochloris asiatica | reverse complement strand
TGGCTTGGCAGCTATATAATGTTAAGATGATGTTAAGGTGATGCGTCAACTTCACTGCTCATGATTCTCAGTGGCTTGGCAGCTATATAATGTTACGATGATGTTAAGGTGACGTGTCAACTTGGCTGCATCATGATTCTCAGTGGCTCGGCAGCTATATAATGTTAAGGTGATGTTAAGGTGATATGTCAACTTGGCTGCATTATGATTCTCAGTGGCTTGGCAGCTATGTAATGTTAAGGTGATGTTAAGGTGACGTGTCAACTTGGCTGCGTCATAATTCTCAGTGGCTTAACAGCTGTATAATGTTAAGGTGACGTGTCATCTTGGCTGGGTGATGATTCTCAGTGGCTCAGCAGCTATATAATGATGTAATTTGACAATTATGTAATGATGTAGTTATCCTCTATTTTGTGATCTGATGTGGTTACCTTCCATTTGGCATAATGCTGATTTTTACATAATCACCTGGTTTTTGGGTTCTAATCTTGTTTATAAGTGAGGAGTGGGTATAGTGAAAAATATCAAAGGAAACTAAGTGCTTATCAGTAGGAAAATGGACAAACTAGTTTATTCAAACAATGAAATCTGTTTTAGCAGTTAAATGAGCTAGCTATACTTGTGTCAATCTGGATAAAATATGAAAAAATTAATCTTAAGTGAAAAAAAATCAAGTCACAAAATGTTATGTAACATATGATAATATTTATTGAAAATTTAATAATTACACAAAATTGTACTATATATTCTTATGGGGAAACAAGTACAAAATTATGCAAATGAAAGGAACATACAGAGTTTAGGGCAACAATTGCCTCTAGGAATGGAGAAGGTATTTTAGTTCTATCTGTATTATTTTATTTTTTAAAAGAATTAGAAACAAATATAGCAAAATAATAGTTGTTAAATAAGTTGGTACGGCATGGGACATATTATTTTCTGTTCTTCTCATAATTAAAAATAAATACAAGCAAATATAAAGTTTGCAAGGCACAGAGCACAAGGTTCACCTGACCCAAGCTAAGCAGATTGACCACAAAAGAATTGAAGAGTGCAGCACTGTCCTGGGAAGGTTTAGAGTGATGAAAATACCATGTTTAGAAGTGGATAGGCCTAGGTGGAGAATATGTTGAGAAACAATAATTACACATTTTGATCATTTTTGTTTAATGGAGGTTTCTGTGATTTTGTAGCAGTACTTTTTGACTTACCCTTCTACACATATATGCATAATCTCAAATAAATTAGACAACAAGCTTTTAATTGTGTGGGTTTTTTTTTTTTTCTTTCTTTCTAGAAAGCATAATGGCTTTAACATGTATTTTTTCACTTTCTGAGAGACATAGATTTCATATGTAGGTGGTGGTGGTTATGTGCCGTAGAGTCAGCTCTGACTCAAAGCGACCCTGTACAGGGTTTATATAGTGGGACCCTAATCATGTTTCTGTGACTTGACCACACAGACTGAATCTGTATGGGATTCAGGTGGAGCTGGAAGAGGGAAAAGTAGAGGAAATTCTTGAATGCTGCAGACTGCTTTAACGTAGGGGTGAGCTGTGGACTTACAGAAAAGCTACAGGAGGAAACCAGTGAGGATGATGAGGAATAATGGGAAGGTAGGGCAAGTGAAGAATTGGAGAAATCCCTTCTTGCTACTGGGTTTGTATGCAAACACTGGCTCTCTCAGGATATTTCCAGAGAATATACTGGCTGACTTCTCTGTTTTTTAATTGAAGAGTTTTATCTACCAGTGCCAGATTCCATCAATTCTGGGAGTCTCACTAGTCTGGTAAATTTTGTCCAACTTCAATGAACACTTCCTTCCTTTAGTGCCCATTTATATCAAACCCTCACGGTATACCAGGCCACTCTCTGAGCCACCTTTGTGTGATTGGAGGATTCTAAGAAGAAATTGAATAGGAGAGTTACAGGAGGCATCATTGGGCAATGGGAAGATCAAGTGAAGAATAAGTTACCAAATGTCGAGAAGGGAAGCTATGTTAAATTTTCCAAAGGCATGAATACATTTAGCCCACATTGACTTGTTATTTTTAATTAATCCATATATTCCCTTCCTCTATACATTCTGCATGGATTTTCTGTGTGTGGGACAAAGAGTCTGTGAGCTCAATTTGAATTTTTATCAAAGAAGTATATGCTTCAGGTAGCCCAAGTACAGAGTTAGAAAAATTACTAATTGCAGAGATTATGTCAATTACTTATGCCATTTTCAGTGACTGGTTAAACCACAGTGAATACCAGAATTTTGTTTCAAACATCCTAGGTTTTCTACTCCATAGGTACATATTGACTGAGCTATTAATGATTATTCTCTTTTAGTTTTTTTGTTTACTACAAGATATTTTAGCATAGTGGTTACGAATCGGGCTGCGAACCTCAAGGTTGGCAGTTTGAAACTACCAGCTGTTCCATGGGAGAAAGATGAGGCTTTCTACTCCCGTAAAGATTTACAGCCTAGGAAACCCTGTACAGGGTTGCTATGAGTCAGAACCGACTCCACGGCATAAAACCACCACCAACCACAAGATACTTTAAAACACTGTACCCCTATGTCTTCAATTGTTGGCTTTTGGAGAATTGCTTGACAGCGACTAAATTTAGGAACAACTAACAATGCAAAAGTCAGGTACCTCTGCTCAGAGAAAGCTTGGTGAAAAGGGAAAGTAGAATCTTTCTGCAGTTAAATTGGAGATGGTAGAAAATTTGCTGTAGATTATAAAACCTTACATTTTATTCACTTTTTAAGAGTGCATGAGTTGATTTGTGCAAGATTCATTTGTCCTGCACAGCTGGAATATAACTCAAATGTCAGATGTCTCTTTGTTGCCTAGTTTTTGGGCCCTTGAACCAGTTAAAAAATTTTTTTTTAACAACCCATACCAATTGGTTTGCTGAATTCATCACCTCTTCAATTGGTTTGCTGAATTCATCACCTCTTCATATGTCTGGTTTTGCCAGAGCATCTACTCACACAAAGCTTTAAAGAGAATGTCAATTTTACTGAATATTTAATGGAAGAGATAGGAGAAGGTTAACATTGCACACTGCTCAGCAAATGATAAACATTTCTCTAGGGTATTTTTATTCTCCCAAGTCCATCTCATCTGTACTACCATTGCTGGCCTTTTCCTTTCTTTCTTTTAAATATTTTCTTGCCTTTCTTGGACAAATCTTTCTGGATTTCTTTCTTTCCAGCTCTTCTTGAGGGAGGGAGCCCTGGTGGCTCTATGAGTTAGGTGTTGGGTTAGTAACCACAAGGTCAGTAGTTCAAATGAACCTGTTGATCTGATGGGGGAAAAAAAATGAGGCTATCTGCTCCCTTCAAGATTTACAGTCTCAAAAATCCTATATAGGGTCACTGTGAGTTTTAATCAACTTGCCTGATGGTGGGTTCTTCTTCTTGAGAAGAATGCAAATTTCACTCCATTCTTTGCATAGCAGTTAAGGGTTTACCTTTTGTTCTTACTGAATCATGACCTCAGGACTTCCACACCAACTCAAATGGTTTGTCAAAAACTTTCATTCAAACAAATAAGGTGCATCTCCAAAGATGAAGGAGTGGTGCAAAGGTTGTCGTAGCTAGCGAAATCTCACGGCTACCCAAATCAAGAGAGGAGGCTGACATAGCTCACATATTCTCCTCATCATTTCCAGCTTTTGTGAAGACTTAGAAATCCTCCATAGAAATGGTTTTCTGAGAGGTGTTTGAAACAGGGAATGGAAACAGATCATGTGAGAAATGGCAGCAGCTATTCCCTGGTTAAATGACTGTATTGTCTTGGCCACCGCACACTGACTGAGGTTTGTTGACTGCACAGCCCTTTTCTAACGACACAAATACGGTCTGCTGTTGACTAAATGTCATTCTTAACTGGAATGGAGTCAGGTGTGGTTGGATGGTTTTCCAAACACTCAGATGGTCTTTTAGATTCTGGATGGTCAGGTTGGTGGTACTTTCAGTTGGATCCTACAGTTCTTACCTTTCTACAAGGCATCCTGTACCTTGTCCCCATATTCTGACTCTGTTGAAGTAAAGTGGTCAGATGTTACTAGGACAGTTGTGGGAGCTTTCCTTTGGTTGGGGGCTTCCATGACACTATGTGGAATCTCAGCTCACAGGTCTGAAATGAGAAAGCCTGGTTTTCTGAGATGGAAGTGACACTTGAGAAGATCATCTCTAGCCCCTTCATTTTTCAGACATGGATTTTGTGTTCCTGGTAGGTGAAGTAATGGCTCAAGGTCATATACAGTGAGTTAGTGGTAGGGCTCAGGATATACCCATTCCATTTGATTCCCATCTGTGGCTCTGTCTACCACACCACACTACTTTCCTTCCTTTTCTCTGAAAGGTATTTCACTTAAAAGTCTTTTTAACCCTGGAGCTGTACCTTCATGAGAGAAAGAAGGAGAAGACTTCTTGGTAATACTCTTTGTAGTTTTAGTCTTAGTCTAAAGTTTTCTTTTTTGTCCAAGTGTTTGGATGGGTGAAGTACTACATGGTGGAGAGTTTCTCTCTTCTTGAAAGTCAGGAAAAACTGTTCAGTTTGAACTACTGTATAAGAAGATGGACAACACATTTTCAAGAGGGAAGGTATCTGTATCCACAAACCGGAATGCATTCACCCTGACTGATATGGTGTTGTTGACCTGAAGGTGCTCCAGTAAGAATTGTGAGATGTTCTGGTATATATTTTTGGTTTGCACTCCAGACTCGCACACTGTCACCAGTGCCTGCCTTTTGACCACCCCATTGATGAGAAGCTCCAACTTCAGATCGACAGAATTTTCTGGACATTGAGGCACGAGAAATTGCAGTTGACAAATGATGAAGTACAAACCTGGGAACTGGATCACCAAATTCCCATCTTTATATTCAACTCCCTCAGCAATGCCATCTGAGTTCCAGGACAACTTGGTTTTGTTTATATGTTTTGATGCTGGAAAGAGAAAAAAAAAAAAAAAAACCCACAGAATTATTATTATTTTTTGGACATATTGTTTTATGTTTACTTACTTTTTAAAAAAACCTACAGAATCATTGAGCAACTTTCAGGTATAGGTTGGAAAGTTATAAGCCTTTATTTAGTGCTTGCCACTCAAGACCCATTTTTCCTACAGCATTACCTGCTGTTTTATCATCTGGACTATTTTCCACATTATTTCTTTGCATTCTACTTATGATTCAAGGCCGATGTACTACACGCCTCTTTCTTTAATACTCAAAGCTGAAGTGTTCGAGCATCCATGACCTTATAGCTCTACCTCCTTCAGAATAAGCCTTTTCCAGTAATAGTTTTAATATTATTTTTCTTTCCTTTTTTAGAATATAAGCTCCTGAAATGTATTCCCCACAAGGTCTGGACTATCATATTCATTGATCCAATCAATCACTGGACATTTGGTGGAGAACTACTATTTGGCAGATACTACACAGTCCTGGTGTGGTGCTGTGGGTTAATGTGCCAGACTGCAAAGCCGTTTGAACTGCAAGGTCAGCAGTTCAAGCTCACCAGCTGCTCCTCAGAAACCCTATACAGGGTCACTATGGGTTGGAACCAACTCGATGGCACTTCACGATAACAACAACACCACCAAGTAGTAGAGCTAGAACACTTGATACTTTTCAATTAATAACTAAGTGAGGTATCAATGTGGCTTTTTCATCACCATGTTGTTGTTATGTGCCGTGGAGTCGGTTCCGAGTCATAGCGACCCTACACAGGGTTTCCGAGGCTGTAAATCTTTACGGGAGCAGACTGCCTCATCTTTCTCCTGTGGAACCGCTGGTAGTTTCCATCACCATAAACCTCCACTTTCCTCCCACCTCTCACTCCTGGTAACCACTAATAAACTTTGGTTAGTGTACTTTTGGTTTTTGTTGTCTTCTTATATAACTGAGACAATATAGTATAGGACCTTTTTTGATTTTGTTCAGCATAGTGTTGACAAGCTCCGATGGTACTGTAGCATTTATCAAGACTTCATTTCTCCAGTTTGCTAAATGGTATTCCACTGTATGCATGCACCACATGTTGTTTATCCATTCATCTGTTGATGAGTGTTTAGGTTGTTTTCACCTTTGGACTACTGTGAATAGAGCTGCAATTAACATTGATGTACATTTCTTTTTTTGAGTCTCTGCTTCTAAGAATGGGATTGCTGGATCATATAATAGTCCTGTTTTTAATATTTTGAGGACATTGAGGAAATTTTAAATGTATTCCTTTAAACCATAATTTGTGTAGGTCTTTCACAAGTATGTAAGGGTTTCTGCTATCTGGGATTTACAGAATAGCAGAGAAATCAGTAAACCTCTAAGCCATGTTCATGTCAGAAACCAATCTCTCTGAGTCATAATGAGTGACATCAACATTCACCCTAAGGATCCTTTCAGAATTGAGAAGCTGCTGTGTTACTTTTAATTGGATCCATGCATTCCCTTTAAACCCTGATACAATTCAATTGAAAGTGGCGAGAAGCAATCTAACTACAAAATTGAATTTAAAAAATGTGTACGATGGCTATTCATCTTGGCCATCTCCTCCATATCTCATTCCTTTGCAGTGTAAGTGCCTCGTATTGTTCTGTTTCTAAGAGGACACTTACCTGCAGCATGCTGACATACGCAAGTAGGTGCTGCACCAACATGTTCATTGAGTTGTCAATGTGAGGGACAAGGCAATTTTGTGGTTCTGTTGTGAATAAGTCCAGAGAGGTGCAGATGAACAGCCTGCATCCCCTGTATTAGGCAAATAACTGTGTACCTGACTGTAACTGGTAGGCCTGGTACTGGTGGTACTGGTAACCAGATGGGATGAAAACACCAGCAAGAGCCAGGTGGGCAACATAAATGTGGAAATGGGACTGGGGAAGGAGGTGCCTTGTAACTTTGGAGCATACACATGTCACACAAACTAAAACACACACATCTGCAGGTTACATCTTACTATGGACCTTTACTTGTGACCCTGTGGCTTAGAAGTTGTGGAAAGACCACAGAAATGGTACTTAGATGTTTAGGGGTTCCTGGATTCAGTTACTCACCTTGGAGATAGGCCCATGACTTCATGAGTGGAGCTCTTTTCAGGATACATCCAATGTCCTCTGAGCAATTTCCTAAAAATAAGAAGATCCTACATTAAATATTTTTTGCTCCTCAGCTCTTTCCACATGGTCCTTTGATGGGGATAATTATTCTGTTTCCATTTGAGGGGCAAAGGGAAAACCACATTATTTCTTATTTTGCCATTGACTACCTTCAGACATTCTTTTGGTTATACTTGGGCTTTTAGAGACGATGTTGGAAGTCAGGCAAAGAAATGAGAATGACTTGAGTTATTAAAATGTACTAGGTCTCATTTTTGTCACTTTGTATACTTCACCTAATTTAGACCTCACAGCATCCCTCTGAGAGAAGCATCATTAAGCCCATTTTACAGTTGGAGAGAACCAGAGCACCGGAGATGGTAAGCAAATTGTTCCATGCCACTCAATCAGGCAATAGTAGCCAGAATGATGATGTTGATAGTAATTATTATTGCCCGTCCTTGAGAACTTAGTGTCCATGAGATACTAGTCTGAGTGCTTTTACAATGACCAGCAATTGAATGCTCAGAATAACACTGCAAGAGAGTGGTTGCCATTTCTGATGCCTAGACAAATTAGATACCTTAAAGCAAAAAAGCTAGTTGGGGAAATTCTAGGATTATCTCCCCACATCTATCGGATTCTTGGGGCCAGATTTCCTTTAGTAAGCTATTTTCTTAGAGGAGATGAACTTGTCCTTGTGTTCAATTTAGGGAGGAAATGGAATTACAGAGATCTTAGCAGGAGGCCTGCTATCTGAAGCATCCTGGGTAGAGGAAAAGAAAATGTTTAATCCATTTAAGAAATGAAATTACTTTCAATATATTTGTGGGTGATCATGGCTCAGTTTTATATTGTTATAGTAACTGTTTTGTATGCAAAAGACCAAGTTGTGCATTTCCTGAAACGACTCAGGAATTTAACTGATTCTGGGCAATCCTCTCCTCCTCTGTCTATAAAACTGGAACATTATGACCTAGGACTGACATCTTCTCAAGGTTGTCACCACGGATGACCATTTATCTCATCCATCAGAGCCCAGACCACCATTCAATAGAAGCAGCCCCACCTGATGCATTTGCTCACTGGAACTGAGTAATACGGCTGGACTCAGAACCTTCCCCATTGTCCTCTTTGTTCAGGCCTTTCTTCACACCTTTCCCCAGCTCTGGGTAGGTGTGCGAGTGGGGGTGGGGTGGAGGGTGCTAGGAGTGAATGGGTGGAATAGTTGAAAGTTAAGTGAAGAGTTCCCCCTGCTGTTTGAATAAGGTCACTGCTAGCGGCACCTTCGGCTGAAACAGATGTTTACAACCTTATATGCCCTTTTCTCATAAAGATGCTCTGTCTGGCCCCAAATTTCTCTTGGTGACGAAGATTGGTGGGCTAGATGCCATTCTCTTGGTCCCACATGTCATGGTTAGTCTATGTGTCAATTCTCATAAAATATAAATAAAAAAATTCATTGTGATGAAGTCAATTTTGACTCAGGACAACCCAATAGGATAGAGTAGAACAACCCCAAAGGATTTCTAATACTGTAAATCTTTATGGAAGCAGACTGCCACATTTTTCTCTTGAGGAGTGTCTGTTAGGTTCAAACTGCTGACAATCAGGTCAATCAATCACATGAGCCACTGCATCACAATGGCCCACCTGAAAACTGACTTACAGGACTCCTCTAATTCCTAGTGCTTTAATGAACATTAGTCTAAATTACCAAAGAGCTCTGGTGGATAAACGCTGGACTGCTACCTGCCAGGTTAGAAGTTCAAACCCACCGGCTGATCCATAGGAGAAAGATGAAGATTTCTGCACCTATAAATATTACAGTCTTGGAAACCCTATACAGGGTTGTTTTGAACTGGAATTGACTTGACGGTTATGGGATGTTGCTGTGAATGTATTTGGTAGATTGGTTAGTGACTGCAATCATTTTTACTTTAAGCAGAGATTACCCTGAAAAACATGGGTGGGTCCCATCCAATCATTTGACGGCCTTAAGTGCAAAAACAAATTTTGTAGGAAAGAAACACTTTTGCCTTTAGATGTTGTTAGGTGCTGTTGAGTTAGTACTGATTCATAGCCCATTCCTGTGCCAACCTCAAAATCATTGCTAGGTTTGAGCCCATTGCTGCTGCCACCATGGCAGTCAATTTTGTGGGAGTCTTCCTCTTTTTTGCTGATCTTCGACTGTACCAAGCATGATGTCCTTAACAAGGGACTGGTCCCTTGATAATATGTCCAAAATATGAGAGACGAACTTGCCATCCTGGCTAGATTCTAAGCAGCATTCTGGCTTTACTTCTTCCAACACAGAGTTGTTTTTGTTGTTGTTTTTTGGCTGTTTGTGGTACTTTTAATGTTCTCCTCAAACACCATAACTCAAATGGATCAATTTTGCCTCTAGATAACAGCATCAAATCCTGCTTGAGTTGCCAGCCTGCCAGGCTGCCCTACAAAGTTCAGACATGCTAGCTTCCACAGTCACATAAGCTAATTCATTAAATGATATCTTTCTCTCTCTCTCAATATACATATATTTAGTTCCTGATTTACAACATATTTGACTATGACAAACATACTTACAACTGTAAGTCATACATCTTATTGTTTTCTGTCTATCTTATTGTTAGTAATATGTGTTACATACAATGTTGTAGCACCTATTTTGTTGGGTTATCATTCTCATGCCACTTCCCAAAGACAAATAAAAATGCTAATAGTAAAGGGCAATAATGATGAAAACGAAAAAAAAAAATGAGGTAATTGATTTATGCCAGAACGGACTTACCAAGGAGTTGTCAGAATGAAACCGTATTGTAAATTGGGGGCTACCTGTATGTGGGGGTTTCACAAAGTATGTGGAGAAATGGAATGACAAGACAATGGAATTTTCCATGAACTTACATTGATCGATCTGTCTATCTATCTATCTGTCTATCTATCTATCTATCTATCTATCTATCTATCTATCTATCTATCTAATCTATATCTATATCTATATCTATATCTATATCTATATCTATATATATGTTGTTGTTAAGTGCCATTGAGTCAGTTGCAACTCACAGCGAACCTGTACAGGGTATCTGAGGAGTGGCTGGTGAACTTGAACCACTGACCTTGCAGATCAAACTGACTTTGCAGTCAAGTGCCTTAACCCACAGTGCCACACCAGGACTCCTGGTAGTGTAGTGGTTTTGAGTTGGGCTGCTAACTTCAAGGTCAGCAGTGAAACTACCAGCCATTCCACAAGCGAATGATGGTGCTTTCTGTTCCCATAAAGAAATACAGCCTAGGAAACTCTATGCAGGGTCACTATGAGTCAGAACTGACTCCACGGTACACAACCACCACCACAATAAAATACACACACACACACACACACACACACACACATATATAGTTCTGGTGTGGTGCTGTAGGACAAGCACTGAACTGCTAACCACAAGGTCAGTGGTTCAAACCCACCAGACATTCCTTGGAAACCCTATACAGGGTAGCTATGAGTCAGATTGATTTGATGGTACTTAACAACAACTATATATATGTGCCCCTGGGTTATGTAAAAGGCTTGTGCTTTACTGTTAACTTAAAGGTTAGTTGTTCAAAACCACCCTGAAACTCTATAGAAGAAAAGACTTGGTGATCTGCTTCTGCTAAAATTAGAGCCAAGAAAATCCTATGGATCAGTTCTACTCTGTAACATATGGAGTCACCATGAGTTGGATCTGACTTGGCAGCAACTAACAACTACAACTACAACATAATATCCACATCTCCTTCTGGTTCTGTTTCTGTGGAGAACCCTGGTGGACACACCATCCCTTACTCATCCTCCAACCATCATTTCTTTGTCCTGTCTACTTCAGTCCACAGCCCACACTCTTGGGCTGTATAGAGTCAGAACCACACCACCAAAGACTCCTAATGAACCTTGAATGCTGTTAGAAGGCTCTGCAGAGAAGCAGATATGACTGCATCTCTTCTCTGCTTAGAATCCCTTTCTGACTCGACTTTTCCTGCAGAGCCATGTCCAAGTTCTTTAGTGTTGCATTGTCATTCCTTGACTTCTGACCTCTGCTGACCTCTCCAGTCTCATCCTTCACCTCCCTCCTTCCCTTTGCATTATGTTCTAATAATGGTGATGATGATAATGATCTTTGTGATATAATAATAATAATAGCTAAAACGTATTGAGTCTTTGTTATTTTCTAGGAACAGTTTCTTAAGTTCATAGGAGGCCTGGTGGTGCTGTGGGTTAGGTGTTGGTATATTAACTGCAAGTTCAGTTGTTCAAGCCCACCGGTCACTCCTCAGGAGAAAGACGAGGCTATCTGTGCTTATAAATACTTACAGACTTGGAAACCCTCTATATGTGGGTCACTATGGTGTGGTGCTGTAGGATCATCACTGGACTCTGAACTACTAGGTGAGCAGTTCAAACCTACCAGCTGCTCCTTGGAAACACTATACAGGGTCCTTATGAGTGGGAACTGATTTGATGGCACTTAACAACAATAACATTCATCATAACAAACTCAGCAGAGGTGGATTTATTTGGCTTTTAGGTGCTAAGCATATAGGAGCTCTGGCAGTGCAGTGGATTAAATGCTGGGCTACTAACACACAAGTTCAGCTGTTCAAATTCACCATGGTAAAAAGAGGAGGAAGTCTGCTTCCATAAGGGTTTATAGCCTCTGAAACCTTATGGATCCATTCTACTTTGTGCTATACGATCCTGTCACTTTGAGGTAGAATCGACTTTACAGCTGTGGGTGAGAGCTAAGCACTCACTTTAATTTTTAATTCCCACAACCACCCCATGAAAAAGGTAGTATAATTATTTCTATCTTGCATGTAAGAAGCTGAAGCATTAAAAGGTTAAGTAACTTGTTAACGTTGGCACAGCTAATCTGTAGAGTGGAGATTCAGATCTAGGTTGTCTGACTCGAATGCCCAATACGTTTTATGACCACTCCTGTGGAGTCTGGGGGTTTTCAGTGCCCTCAGATATACTCTGCTGATTTGTCATTCCTTCTTGGTACCTGCTCTTCCCTTTGCCTAGAATCCTCCTTTTACCGAGCAGGGTATTCATCATTTGAAACAGCCTGGCAGTTCTCTCTCCTGAGAAACCTTTTCTGACTCTTCTTTATTTCCCTATTTGACTCCTCTATAAGAGTGTGAAAGGAGCTCTGGTAGCGTAGTGGTTACGAATCGGGCTGCTAACCTCAAGGTCAGCAGTTCGAAACTACCAGCCGTTCCCTGGGAGAAAGATGAGGTTTTCTGCTCCCATAAAGATTTATAGCCTCGGAAACCCTGTACAGGGTCACTATGGGTCGGAACCTACTCCACAGTACTTCACAACAACACAAGAGTATGAACATTCAGGACGAAGACTGCTGTTTACATGGCCCCACTGCCCGGCTGGGGTCCAGAATCCAGAGGATTTTGTGTAAATGTTTGTGACTTAGTCACCTCGGCTGCCTCTCTTGTTTCTCTGAGGACACATAGCTTTCCCTCCTGCTCAGAGTTGGAATAACAAAGGTCCTCATTTGCAAATTGACTTTGCAGGTTAGGTTAGATGGGTGGATAAGTTGTATACTCTGGGTTGAGGTCAGCATATCATGCCAAGACCAGGTTCTGCTCATTGGTCAAAGGCCCTCCCAGCAGGCCTTTGGTGGTGGCACCTAAGTTGAGTGAGCTTCAGAAAACAAGCGGCTGTATGTAGCAGGACAAGCCTGGGCTTGTTGCCTCTCAAACATGCGGCTCTTATGTTTTTCCCCTTTGGTCTTCACATGTTTAGTAGGGTGACCTCAGCTGTAATTCTGAGAAACCTAAGGATGGAAAAAATAAAACCTACCTATTTTGAAGCAATTGCATTTCCTGAAGTCAAATTGGTATGGAGTATTTTAGAATCTTTTCAGATTGTTTCAAGCCAAAGGAAAAACATAAGCGAGACCTGCTTCAGAGAGCGGGCTGGGAACCAGAGGACTGGAGGACAGTTGAAAGATGGGGCTGTTTAGCTTTGAGAAAACACTGGAGAAGGGCATATTTGCTGTCCTTTAACTTTGAAAAGACTGTCAGTATGAAGACAACATTGCCTGCTCCTTAGGGCCCAAGCACAAAGCTCCAGGTGGAAGGTGGGGGAGATGAGTTTTGCTAATGGCTAACAGTGTTTCATTCCCAATTCTTGGATGAGTCATAAAAAGATCTTAACTAATGCCACTCAAGTAGCCTTGTAAGTTAACAGAGCTGGCAGTTCAAATAAGAATTGACCAGTCAGTGCTGTTGAAAGATGGGGTGGTCTGATTTGAGGCTCATGAGACTGTGTCAACAGCTAGATAAACATTTCATGAGACATCAGCTGTGTGGTTTACATCTCTTTATCACCCTGAGAGTCTCTAGTACATCTTTTCTTTTAGTGGTTATGGGAACAGAAAGAAGTGACTTCTATATAGGTGGTCCTATATGGAGCTGGCATCCTGTAATGTCCCTGGAATTCTGAGTGCTGGTTACACAAAGAGTATAATCTACACTCCTCCCTTTTTCATTTTCCCGTAGAATCTGATGCAGGGACTAAAAGTGGCTTAGTTTGAAGAACAGAGCACTTGGATTGGGGGAAATGAGAATTCTTGCCAATAGTAGGGGAGTTACAGTCCTAAAATGATCTTTCTCTGGACTTCAGTGCCCTTTCCTAGATGAAGATCAGTGTAGATTTGATGATCTAGAAGGGTCCTTTTAGCTCATTCTAACAGAATATGCCAACTCAGCTGTCCACTGCCAGACCTGCTGTAGGGGAAAAGTTAATTCCACCTCCAATTGTCTATCTTTGCGGGCACATTTTTCTACCCTAGAGAGGCAACTGTATCTTCACACATTCAGATTTACAGACACCTGAAGTGGTAGAACAGAACCATTTGCTATGGACATAAGCTGATTTAGGAAAAGTCTGGTCCTGTAAAGACTTTTATGGTTCTTAGAACTGAAAGTATCATTTGATCCAGATTTAGTGAACATATAACAGGTGTGCTACTTGGTGTGACCCTATGTCACACTTGTCCTAGGCCAGGATCATCCAGTGAGTTATTGACAGAGGCATGGCCAGTGCTCAGGACTCTGCTTCTTCACTGGAGCATTCTGTCTTCCATACACTCAAGCATCCTATGAATTCCTCTGAGGCCTAAAGCCATTAGAAGGGCAATATTTGTAAGTTGTCTTCCCAAGTTTTGGCTTCTTCTAAAAGGACTGTGGCTCTTTCGTGTGAAGCCTGGATAGAAAGACCTATCAGTATACCTCTCATGGCCAATTAAAAAAGGAGAGAAATACAGTAAGAGGCCACTCAAGGTGACAGAAAGGAGTTCCGGTGTGGCACTGTGGGTTAATGTTCTAGACTGCAAAGTCATTTGAACTGCAAGGTCGGTGGTTCAAGCTCACCAGTGGCTCCTTGGGAACCCCATACAGGGTCGCTATGGGTTGGAATCAACTTGACAGCACTTCAAAACAACAACAACAATGTGATGGAAAAGATTGTGTTTTAGAAGACCAGCAATATGGAAACCTTAAGACTGGACTGTACCTTGAAATACCAAAATGTTAGAACTTGAAGGGCCTGAGATTCTGTGTTAACTAGACTCTAGTTTTATAAATCTAGGAAAATTGGAAGTTGTGAAAAATGAAATGGAATGCATAAAGATAGATATCCATTGTTGTTGGTGGTAAATGCCATGAGTTGGTTCTGACTCATAGTGGGTTTCCAAGGAGCAGCTGGAAAGTTTGAACTGCTGATGTTGTGATTCATACTGACGTTGCAGTCTAGTACATTATCCTGTAGCGCCACACCAGGACTTTTTCCATTAGTGAGCTGAAACGGACTGGTATTGACCATTTTGAATCTGCTAATTCCAAGGTTTACTATGACAGGAGTGACAAATTGAAGAGTAATGGCATTGCATTCGTCATAAAAAATATTATTGTAAGATCTGTCTTGAAGTATAATGCTGTCTGTGACAGGATAATATCCATATGTATAAAAGACAGACCAGTTAATACACTATTAACCAAATTTATGCACTGATCACTAAAGCCAGTGACTATGAAATTGAAGAGTTCTACAAATTTCTTCAAACTGAAATTGATTTTAAAAAAATGTTACCAAGATGTATTGATAGTTACAGGTAATTGTAATGTAAAGATTGGAAACAAAGAGGAAGGATCAGTAGTTGGAAAATATGGCTTTGATGATAGATAGGATGCTGGTGATCTCATGATAGAATTTTACAAGACCAATGACTTACTCATTGCAAATACCTATGTTAAACAACATAAAAGATGATTATACACATGGACCTCACAAGATGGAATACTCAGAAATCAAATTGACTACATCGGTGGAAAAGTTACAGTGGTGGTTGTGTGCCTTCAAGTCCATTCTGACTCCTAGTGACCCTGTATAGAGTTTCCAAGGCTGTAAATATTTATGGGAGTATAAAACCTCATCTTTCTCCCACAGAAATGCTGATAGTTTAGAAATGCTGACTGAGATTAGCAGCCTGACTTGTAACCACTACACTATCAGAGCTCCTTGGAAAAGCTCTATCTCATCAGCCAAAACAAGGCCAAGGGCAAATTGTGGAACAGACCACCAAGTGCTCATATGCAAGTTCAGACTGAAGCTGAAGAAAATTAAGACTAGTCCATGAGAGCCAAAATATGACCTTGAACACATCGACCTGATAGAGACTATCTCAAGAAGAGATTTTTATGTACTAGACACTAATGATTGAAGATCAGAAGAGTTGTGGGATGACATTAAGAGCATCATACAGGAAGAAAGCAAAAGGTCATTAAGATGAAAAAAAAAAAGAGAAAAGACCAAATTGACTGTTAAAAGAGACTCTGAAATGTGCTGTACTGCGTGGAGATGCTAAAGCAGATGGAAGAAATGAGGAGGTAAAAGATATGAACATAAAATGTCAAAGGGCAGTTTGAGAAGACAAAGTCAAGTATTATAATGAAATGTGCAAAGACCTGGAGTTAGAAACCAAAGGGGAAGAACACACTTGTATTTCTAAAGCTGAAAGAACTGAAGAAAAAATTTCAAGCCTAGACTTGCAATATTGAAGGATTCTATTGGGCAAAACAGGTGTACTGGTGTGATGCTTAGGATAAAGCACTGGACCACAAGGTAGATTTGAACTATGAGGTTGGTGTTTCAAACTCACCAGACACTCCTTGGAAACAGGATCACTATGAGTATATAGGGTCACTATGAGTTGGAACCAAGTTGACAGCTCTTAACAACAGCAACATGAACAAAATGCTAAATGATGCAAAAAGCATCAAAAGAAGATGGAAGGATGCACAGAGTCACTGTACCTAAAAGAAATGGTCAATGTTCAACCATTCCTAGAGGTAACATATGATAAAAATCTAATGGTACTGAAGGCTTTTGACTGTGTGATCATGACAAAGTATGGACAACATATCAGAGAATGGGTATTCTGGAACACTGAATTGTGCTCCTGATGAACCTGAACATAGACCAAAATTCAGCTGTTAGAAAAGGTGTGCACCAAGGTTGTATTCTTTCACCATATTTATTCAATCTGTATTCTGAGAATATAATCCGAGAAGCTGGATTATCTGAAGAAGAATGTGGCATCAAGATTTGAGGAAGATTTATTAACAAACTGCGATATGCAGAAGTTACAACCTTGCTTATTGAAAGTGAAAATAACTTAAAATGCTTAATGAAAATACCTTTAGTATGGGTTGCAATTCAATGTAAAGAAAATAAAAATCCTCACCACTGGACCAATAAATAACATCATGATAAATGAAGAAAAATAGAAGTTATAGAAGGCTTCATTTTGCTTGGGACCACTCTCAATCTTCATGGAAGCAGCAGGTAAGAAATCAAATGATGTATTGCATTAGGTAAATCTGCTGCACAAGACCTCTTTAAGGTATTCAAGAGCAAAGATATTAGCTTGAGGACTAAGGAGCATCTGATCCAAGCCATGGTATTTTCAGTAGCCTCATATATATATGAAAGTTGGGCAATGAATAAGGTAGACCATACAAGAACTGATGCATTTGAGTTACGGTGTTGGAGAAGAATATTAAAAGTACCATGGACTATTAGAAGAATAAATAAATCTGTGTTGGAAGAAATACAGCCAGATTGCTCCTTAAAAGCCAGGATGGCATGACTTTGTCCCTCATACTTTGGATGTGTTGTCAGGAGGGACCGGTCCCTGGGGAAAGACATCATGCTTGGTAAAGTGGAGGGTCAGAAGAAAAGAGGAAGACCCCCAATGAGATGGATTGGCACAATGATAGCAATAGGCTCAATGATAGTGTAACAGTGATTGTGAGGTTGGTGCAGTACCAACAGTGTTTCCATCTCTTGTGCATAAGGTCTCTATGAGTGGGAACTGACTCGATGGCACCTAACACCATCACCACCACTACCACCAGTTTTATAAATGGGAGACTGAGCCCAGAGAGACTGAGGGTTTGGCCTAAGACTCCACAGTGACAGAGCTGGGTTCAGTGCACAGGGCTCCTGGCACCTAGTCTCGTGCTCTATCGTTTTTCAGTCTTTCCATGGAGCTGAGAGGGTTAAATGCAGGACTAAGCAGGCTCACAGTTACCGTAGAAGCTTGAACTGAAAATTGAGAAGCCTGCTAAAGCAGTCCTAATAGTCCTTCTGGTCTCCCTCTTGTAGGAAAATGCCAGCAGATGACTTTAGGGCCATGTGTGGAACCTTATCAAATCACAAGATAGGTGCAGTTAGGCTTCCATAAAGGCACAACAATGTGCAATTCCAATCACCCTGATCATTCAGAGCAGGTGGTATGAGGTCTAAGTGCCAAGTACCTTCCAGCTCTACAGCAACTCTGATGTTAGGACAAGTCAGGTGCAGTGCACTTTGAAAAGAGCATCTGAGTTATGGTAAAAGCTTTGTGGTAAGGCTGTTTCCTCTCCTTACTGGACCTCAGTTACCACATGTGTAAAGTGGGAACAGTAACACCTCTCCCCCAAATTTTATGAACATACAAGGAGGTTATGGATGTAGCTGGTACAGTCTTAAGCTGGTGCTTAAAGAATATACTTGAAAAACTGTAGCTCCTTTTCCCCTTTCTCCCCTTTTCTGTGTTAGAGTGGAATAGCTCAGTAATGCCTCTTAGCAGAGTGGGCTGGCTGATGAAATGCTTAACACAAATCACATGGCATTAACTGATGGACTGGCATTTCCAATTGTACCTAAGTGGTTGAGGCCATCTGATACTTTTGAGAAAGTGTGCAGAATCCTCCTATTTTATCCTTCCTGGTATGGTGCTGAAGGATAAGCACTAGATTGCTAAACACAAGGTTGGTAGTTCATACCCACCAGCTTGGAAACCCTATGAATAGGAACAGACTAGCTGGCACTTAACAATAACAACAACACTGTGAGGATTATCTTAATGATTGGCATCTACCATCTCTTGGTAAATTCCATCTCTTCTAAATTCCATCCTTCAGGTAGAAGATCTACTTGTCACAACAGTGACATCTAGGGGAGAGTCTCACCAGTCTTGACCATTTCCATGATGCCATGAGATCGACTAGTGATGGAAACACGAACTCTCTGCCAAACAAAGGACAGCTGGTAACCCTGAATTTACAAAAAGTGTTGAGGGAAAACTCACTCCAGTCTGAAGCACATAGGAGTTAATCAGTAAATACGATCTGAGATCAAGTTGGGGTGTTTCAATCCTCTGAAGATTTCTTTGGATTTTTGTGTCTTTTCAATACAGATCTGTTGCAGTCTATAAGTCTTTCTGACTGTATGGCTGCTTGCTTGGAATTTATACCAAATGCAGGTTGAATGAACATTATTGAGATATTTAAGAAGCAGTTTTAAAGTGTATAACTTAAAAGGAAGGGTGAGTCTGGAGTAACCTGATGAAATATGCTAACATTTTAAATAACTTTTAGAAAACTCCTCCTGGTTATTCTAGATGCAGGAGAACTGTGGCACATTTAGAAAGTTAGGCTTGGGAATCAGACAAACTTGGTTCAAACTGAACATCTGCCACTTATTCACTGGGTGACCGTTCACAAGTCACTCAGCCTCTGTGAGTTGTCCTTTCCCTTTTTCAAAAATGAAGATAATATTATGTATCTTGATAAATTACTGGGAAAATTAAATGAAGTCATGAATGATAATGAGCCTAGTGTCTATCACCCAAAATATGCTAAATAATGCTTGACTCATGTTTCCTGGTCCAGAGCTCACTCTGCTTGGATCAGGAATTAAGCTTGAATGAAACATACAATGAAACTAGTTAAGAAATAGGCCATTCCTTCTTCCCTCCTCCCATACTCCTTATTCATTTTCTCCCTCCCTTCCTTTTCTGCCTTCTTTCCATTCTCAGTCCTTCCTTACTGTCTCTCTCTCCCTCCCTCCCTCTTTCTTTCTTTTTCCCCAGGATATTTGAAATGTGGAAACTATGAGCTCTCCTTTAGATTCAGAAATTTGTGACCTGTATATGCTAAATTCAAGTATAACATTTGGCACATATCTTAGTGATCCAAATGTTTTGCTTCCTTTTTCTTTTTTCCTTTTCTTCCCCCTCCTCTCTGTGTCTGTGGTGAGAAGCTTAGGTGTAGATGACTAACATTCTGGATGCTTCCTCATCACCCTAACCTATTTTTCTTTGGGAAGCTCATTTTCGAGTTTATTTCTGGTCAAGAGATCATTCATTCTCTCAACTCTGCTGTAAGAGATAGACAGTGAGTTTAAGGGTGAGTTTTTGAATGATGTAGTAGCCCTGGTGGTGCAGTGGTTAAGTGCTCAGCTGCTAACTGGAAGGTCAGTGGTTTGAACCCATCAGCTGCTCCATAGGAGAAAGATGTGGCAGTCTGTTTCTGTAAGACTTAGAGTCTTGGAAATTGTGTGGGCCAGTTCTACATCTGTCCTATATGGTTGCTGGGAGTCAGAATTGACTTGACAGGAATGGGGTTTAAATGATGTGAGTGTGTTTAAAGTAAATGGAGTAGCAAATAGGCCTGTACCTTTTGGGAAAAGCAGTTTACCCCCTGAGCAGGAGCACTCCCCATTGCTGTGAAGACAAAAACCAACCTAACTGCTAGAGCTGGTCAACTTAGCTATAAATCCACTCATCAGATAGGAGGAGTGAGGTCTCTGCAGTTGTCAGACTCTCTAGGGGAAGGAGGAGGGGAGTCCTGGTGTGGTGCTGTGGGTTAATGCGCCAGACTGCAAAGCCATTTGAACTGCAAGGTCGGCGGTTCAAACTCATCAGCAGCTCCTCGGAAACCCTATACAGGGTCACTATGGGTCAGAACTGACTCGACGGCACTTAACAACAAGGGGAAGAAGGAGGGGACCTCCTGCAGTATGATGCCTGGTGGGCTTTTGACCACCTGATCACAACCATGGTGATTCTGGGATAGCTGAGTACTGGTGAATATCCAGTCTACTTAGTGTAGTTTCTTTGCATTCAGTGGCAGCATCTATTGTTCCTCTGATGGTAGTTAGATTAGATATGATTACCAAGTCCATTTCACTCAGTTTTCTCTGATGGCCACATTTTCTTTTTTAACCAGGAAGAGGGGAGGTAGGAAAACAGTTTGCCAAGCTACGAAAGAATTGCAAAATACTGGAATGGTTGGAGAACTCTAAGATAATTGTTGGTGATTCAAGGCGTGTTACAGTAAAATCCATGCCAGGGCTAGGTCATCTGGCTTGCCTCCGCCCTCTTCTACATGTTAAAAAGGGGAAACTCAAGACCCTGAGAAGGAAAGCATATTGCTTCAAGTCCCCAAGGGTCACAACTGGACTACAGGTGAGCTTCACATTCCAATCCAGTTCTCTGCCTTTGGGACCACATTTTCAACTGGAGACTGAATTCCAGGGTAGGTAAGAATTGCACCGATAGGGTTGTCAGAACCCACGTATGGTCTAGCTATTGTTTCAGATTCCTTAGGGCTTCTAGGGTGAGGGTAGTGGTGGCTCCGTAGAAGAATTCTCACCTTTTATGTGGGAGACTTGGGTTTGATTCCTGACCAATCTACCTCATGCGTAGCTACCACCTGTCTGTCAGTGGAGGCTGTGAGTTGCTATGACACCGAGCAGGCTTGACAGGAGCTTCCAAACTAAGATAGACTAAGGAGAAACCCTGGTGATCTGCTTCCAAAACTCAGCCAATGAAACTCTACAGATCACAACAGTACAATCCCTTTGTGCATTGGGGATGCCATGAGTAGGAGCCCCTGTATATTGGAGGGTGCACAATTTTCACAGGAAAGACCAAAACTTCTTGGACTGGCAGACAGTGGGGAAGAAATCATCCAAGGTCACATAACTCTTTGTGAATCTGGGATTTTAACTCAGCCTCTAGGTCCTGTACTGTGAAGGTTTTTTTCTTCTATGCCACTCTTCATATGAACCCCCAAAGTGATCACTCTAATGGTCCTTGGTCCCAGCACTTGATAACAGTGGGCCACAGAGACATGAAAGTACAAGCTTCAGTCTGTGTCTGACCGTAGGGTTCTGACTACACATATAGGACTCCAAAGAGGGTCCACCCAGATGGGAGGTCTTGCCCCACTTCTTACTAACTGTGAAATCTTAGGCAAGTTAGTAAACCCCTCTTAGCTTCAGTTTCCTTACCTATAAAATATGGATAATGATCATCTTTGTGATGACTGAAGAGTGAACACCAAGGCACATAATGAATGCCCTATATATGTTAGTTATTTACATTCTGCCAGGTGCTCATATATACTTTTGTTGTTGTTAAGTGCTGTTGTGTCGGTTCCAACTTATAGTGACCCTGTATAGGGTTCCTGAGGCTTTAAAGTTTTACTAGAGAAGAAAGCCTCATCATTCTCCCATAGAGCTGTTGGTGGCCTTGAACCACCGATCTTGTGGTTTGTAGTGCAGTGCTTATCCTACAAAGCCACTGAGATCCCTTACATACACTTAGTGAAATGAATAAGTAAGCTATTTTAGAAATTGACTCCAAAATTCTTCTACTAGCCATATGAACTGTCATTTGGCTGATGGGCTGTTTTGCTATGGAGAAGTCCCATAACCTATTGGGATGAGAACGAGGAACCAAAATCATTCTGAAAAACAAAATCAGCAACATTTGAATTTCTGCAGAGTGTGTGAGGGGAGAAGGAAGACATAAACACAGAGAGAAAGGAGAGTGGGTTAGCACATAGAGGGGCAAGACGGATGTGCCTTGAGAAATCCCTCCTCTCTGCGATGGCTGAGACTGTGACGCACAGAGAGCCCTGATATTGAATTCCATCTAGGTGCTGTGCTACACTCAGATATAAACACTCAACTGCAAGCTTCTCTACAGACCCCAGACCCTCTGTAAACTGCTACATATAAATAGTGGGTGCTGTCACCACTCGGGTGAAATCAAGGCAAAGGCGGATCTAATCTGCAGTTTGGACCAACAAGCCACATAACACAGCATACGTGAAATTCAAAATTGGGTGGAAGCAGAAGACTGGAACATGATGAACCAAGGAGATGCTCGAGCCTTGCCCTTCCTCCCCACGCTTTTTTGGTTCCCCACCTTATGAGGGATGTGATTGTTGTTGTTGTTATTGTTACGTGCCGTTGAGTCAGTTCTGACCTATAGCAACCCTGTATAGGGTTTCTGAAGAGTGGCTGGTGAACTTGAACCACCCTTCCAGGCAGCACATTAACCCACAGCGCCACATCAGGACTCCATCCTATGGCAGTAGAGACATCTTATTTGAATATGAGAGAGCAGAGTGGACTTTGTGCCTGAAGGATGCAGACTCAGGCAGTAGGCATGAGTCATTTCTGCCGCCCCATTTCATCCTCATCAAAGCTCCACGTAGTCTTTATTAGCTACATTTTCTAGATGAAAAAGCTAAACCCAGAGAGGTGTGGAGAAAAGACCTCCTACCAGTGCCTTCCCTGACACATAGCACTGGCTGAACACCTGGAATAGTTCAAGGAAACTTAAGGTCAATGGAGTGGGCATGAGGTGACAGTCTGCTGTGGTCCCTCTGGCTGGTAATGGTAGACTTGTGTTAGGAATCAGAAATCCATTCACTACATACAGGCTTGGGTTTCCATGATTCCCTTGCAGCTGAGTGCCATCCTATGACGTTACTTTGGTGTACACACATGACCCTGTATCTCCAGGCTCTGGGCTGCTGTTGGGTTCGTGCTAATGGGCACAAACCTTCATCAGCCAGTGGCTGAGGTCTCTTGGAAGGTGTCCGGCTTCCCGCCTCGTCCTTACCAGTGACAACTGCGTTATCCCTGGCACTTCCTCTCATAAGTGTCTGGATTCATTTCCACCATGTGTCTTTCAATGACTTTTCCAGAAGGGGCATGAGGCTATAGCATCATTTCCTCAGGATTATTGTGAAGGTTGCTCCCCTCTATCTTTACGAAGATGGTAGTATTATAAGATGTCAAAGCTGAAAGGAACCTTCCAGATTATTTAGTATATTGCTGTTATATTATAGATGTGGCTGAGAGAGGAGGAAGCACTTTCACAAAGAGGCATCATAACCTGCTGGAATTGAGGTCAGCTCTGGAACCAGGACTTTCTCTAAGCGAATAGTCTTTCCACCCATCCTGTGAGAGTGGACCTGCTAATCTTCAGTTTGCTAAACTAAGAGAAAACCAGATTTGCTTTAAAGCAGGAGAAAGTCAGGAAGGTACAGATGACCACTGGTTTCTCATGGTAGAAGCATATCATGCCATGGGATAGGGAGAGTCTTGGAGTCTGCTCTTTGCTCTGCCACCAACTCCAGCTTAGACAAAGCATCTTAATTCCTTGGACTTCAGTTCTGCATCAGCAAGTAAGAATTACATTTTGTTGTTAGTGCTATTGAGTCGGTTCTGACTCACAGTGACCCCATATAGTGTTTCTGAGGAGCGGCTGGAGAGTTTGAACCACAGGCCTGACAGTTCAAACTGACCTTACGGTCTAGTGCTTTGTCCTACAGCACCACACCAGGATTCCAGATAGGAATGTTATGTTGTTAAGTGCTATCAAGTTGATTCTGACTCATAGTGACCCTGTAGAGGGTTTCAGAGGATTAGCTGGTAGGGTTGAACTGAAGACTTTGCGATTCACAGTCCAGTGCTTGTCCTACAGTACCATAGGAATATTGTTGTTATGTGCCATGGAGTTGGTTCCAATTCATAGCGACCCTGTACAGGGTTTCCAAGGCTGTAAATCTTTATGGGAGCAGAAAGCCTCATCTTTCTCCTGTGGAACAGCTGGTAGTTTCGAACTGATGACCTTGAGGTTCGCAGCCTGATTTGTAACCACTACGCTACCAGAGAGTCATAGGAATACTAGTTCTCAAATTGCTCACTCATGGCATTGAAGCTAAGATCGACCCAAGGGAGGTGTGGGAGGGTCTTTAGCAAAAATTCTCAGTCCTGATGGAGACTATTACTAACATTTTTTAAACATCTAGTTGTGGGAACATTGGTTCATAAATTGAGATTGGTTTTGGATGTATTCATATTCTGCCATTCATAGTCATGACCCTGTGACATAAAATCACAGAGCTATCAGATAGAAAGGAATTTGACAAGTGATGTAGTCCATGGGTCCCAACAGTCTGGATTTCAAAGACCAAAGACATTTTTCCACCAAAGAACACTTCAGGACCATCAGTGAATAAGTGGCTTTTAAATTTGCCTTATTGTGACCATTAAAACAAAAGAATGATAATAAAAAGCAACCCAAATGAACCCCCATCTCTAACAACTTGATGTTACAAAAGAAAGAACATTTTTACCCCACTGAATACTTTTCATCTTGTCTAGATGGGTCTGGTGAAAAGAGATGGTGATAAGATTCTTATGATCCAATAGTGAGTAATTGTTTTCATGACTAATTGCAACTGTTGCAATTGTAAAGGTGGAAGTATTGTAACAAAAACGGGGGAGTAGTTAATCTAACATTCCAGGAACAGAGGACCCTAGGACTATGAAGGGAGAAGAGCACAAGCGGAATGCTGGACCCTATCCAGAGAAAACCAGCAACACCAGCGATGGAGGCAGAGATGAGGGCATGGAAAAGAGAGCAGTTAAGGACTCTAGACTCAGGGAAAGAGAAAGGCTGAGTGCTGGCAGCCAGGAGGGAGGCTTGTAGAATGTGCTCTTTGGTTGTTTAAATTATTATATATTCCTGAGTGTTTTTGTGTACATCCTCCTCCTCCCCCCCCAAAAACCCCATAGTCATTGTTTCTAAAATGATGGTGTAAAACTGATGTTCTCTCATGTAAACTATCACTCAATTCCTCAATTCACAATAAAAGCATTTTAAAAAAAGAACATTTTAATACCAAATAATCAGCATTGGGCTTGATGACAAATGTGAGCATGGTGCAGGACTGGGTGGTGTTTCATTCTGTGTGAATAGGGTACTATGAGTCATAACTGATTCAACGTCACCTATCAACAATAGCACCACTGTAGGGAGAATACACTTTCGGAAGTAAGGAGTACCCCTATATTCAATGTAATTGTTGTTGTTGTTGTGAATTGCCGTCGAGTCGATTCCAACCCATAGCGACCCTGTATAGGGTTTCCAAGGAGCAGCTGGTGAGCTTGAACCACTGACCTATTAAATATCCCTTTTCATGTAACTAACTAATTAAATACAAGTAGTTACCTGAAAAGGGGTCTATCTTGTCCTTTTTTCTCCCTATTCTATTCTGGACTGGTGAAAACTTTGCTAGGGCACCAGCACCACCAGCTACAAGGCCTGGGCTTAGTCAGCCATGACTGAAGTGCTCTACAGCGGCGGGAACTGAGGACCCAGAGCCACTGTAGTCCCACTGCTTAAGCAAAACAGTCTTTGAGACTGTGATCATGATTGCATTAAAGTCATCTTACGCTCTCAAAAAATGAAAACCTCTATCTCACTTGGAGAATCTGGGTGGAGGTGGTGGAGAAATGGTATTAACGGGGAAGGAAATTTACATTTATTCAATGAGTTTTGTTTTGTGTCAGGCTTCATGTGAATGTGCATTGCATGTTTAACACAGACGTCTGATTCCAAAGCCTATACTACATCCACTAATATAGTTGGTAAACTCTGGCCTGTTCACCAAATCCAGGCCTCTACCTCTTTCTCTAAAGTTTTATTGAAAATCAACTGGGCTCATTCATTTACATGTAGTCTATTGCAGTTTAACCCTATAGAGGTAGAGTTGTAACAGAGACCTAAAATATGTGTGGCACTGTGGGTTAATGTGCTGGACTGCAAAGTTGCTTTGGATAGCAAGGTTGGCAGTTTAAGCTCCCCAGCAACACTATCAGTGTCACTATGGGTCAGAACTGACTCAACGGCATTTAATAGTCCTGGTGTGGTGCTGTGGATTAATGTGCTGGACTGCAAAGTCACTTTAAATCGCCAGGCCTGTGGTTCAAGCTCATCAGCTGCGCCTTGGAAACTCTATACAGGGTCGCTATGGGTCTGAACCGACTCGATGGCACCTTACAACAACAAGTGTGATGCTACAGGATAAGCACTGGGCTGTTCACCAGAAGATTGGCAGGTCAAATCGACCAGCCACACCTCAGAAATACTATACAGGGTTATTATAAGTGGAACCAACAGAAAAATTTTGCTGATCTCTGCATAATACCATGTGCTGTTTTATGTAGATATCACTATCGACACAGAAATTATAGGAGTGGAGGTGGCATGTTAAGTAATCAAAGTTCTGATTATTAATCTGCCTTGAAAGACCCAGCACGCGTATCTGTTTGGAACCTTTTGCTTCTAGTTTCTTTGTCTCTGGCTGACAGAGAGCAGGAAGGTCTGTAGGAAAATTCCAAGTGTGATGGTGTTAGTGTGAGGAGCTATGTCCAGACACCTGTGCCTGCTTGTCCCAAGAATGCTCTGATACCTTTTAACTGGGGCCTATGATGATCACTCCTTTTCTTTTTCCTCGGTGCTATCTGATTGATTATACAGCTATTTTACTATTTAAGTTCAAAAGATGAGAGGGCTAAGAAGGGGTTACTGTTCTTCTGTAGAAAGAAGGCTGAATTAAAAATGGTGATATCTGAATTCTAGGTTAGTTTCTGTATGATATTGGATAATACACGCACCCTCCCTGAACCTGACTTGTCCTCCTCTGTATGAAGAATCTTTGTGTGGTACTGCACATTAGTGCGCTGGACTGCAAGGTTGGTTTGAATCTCAAAGCCCGCAGTTCAAGCTCACCAACAACTTCTGGGAAATCTTATACAGGGTTGCTATGGGTAGGAACCAACTTGACAGCACTTAATAACAACAACAACAAGTAAAACATAAACCAGATGATCTCCGTTTTCACCTTCAATGTTAACTGAATTCTGCAGATTCCCCTCTCTGAGGCACAAGCAGCAAAGTGTTCATTACTGACTTCAGTGATAACCAATATGGGAGTGAGAAAGAAGTCTGTGTTCATAAGTCCTCAACTTCACTATGTATGGTGATTACCAGTTATTTGGTGATTTCAATGTGTTAGTGGCTATGCCAAGACAGTTACAGACGAGATCAGAGTGGCTTTTCGAATTTGTACACAGGGTGACTATTATTATCCCCATTTCATAGATAAGAAACTGAGAATCTGAGGTGAGTAGAGCCAAGATTTATACCCATATTTATGCCCAGCTCTAGATTCCAAGCTCTTGATGGTATGCTGCTTTGAATTCCTGTCCGTGCCCATGCAATATCCTGTGCCGGAGGTGGAATTTTCATTAATGGGAGTGTCATTTTCAGGTGGGAGATTGGGGGGGAGAAGAGTTTTGATCAGGGGCCACTCAAATGAATCTAGATGCATCAGCTCAGCTCTGAGCCGACCTGCCCTCTCCTGCTTTATGTTGGGCAATGTCATAATATTTCTGGTCACTATCAGGTACCACACCTATGGTATCATGACATCATCTGTGTGATTCACAAAATATTTCCTCCTAATTTCAAGGTCTTACCTCCTTTAATGTGGGAGATGACAGATGTGGGAGTGACGGGGTCCTAGGAGGGAATAAAGAAAAACAGAAGCAACATGAGCATGGCATTCAATCAAAACAATCTATCTCCCTCCCCAACCCTCAATATGCCTCCATACTGGTTACCCACAAATTACTATGCAATTAAGAATTTACAAGTTAAAACAATTAATTTACTAGTTTACAAAGGGTTTCCTTACCCATTTCCTGGACGATCTGTCTATCAGAAAAGCAAGACATAGGCTATTGGACACATTTCACAGGTGCAGAACCTGGGGCTTAGAGCGGTAAAATAACTGGTCCAAGGCCAAACAGTACATTATGGCAGCTTAGGGACCATAAGCTTGGATTCTTAACTCCTAGTTCATTGTCATTTTCCTTCCACATGCAGGTGTTTTTTTCTCCCCCTTTCCAGTCAATTTAAGAAGAATCAAGAGTAGTGTATTAAAAAAAAAATTTTTTTTTTAAGAAAAAGAGTAGTGTATAGATAATATGTGTGGGTTTTTTCCACATTTGATTCATCAAACAGTAAAAGGGTGTTGTAAACATACCTGGGAAGGTACATGTCTATTTTTTCCTGTGGTTGGAAATTCCGAATTAATTGAATGTTTATATGCCAAACATTGTAAAGATATCATAAATTATATACATATTTGAAAGTTTCTGTACCACTGTGAGAATACCATAAATAAGAGAATAAACAATAAAATTGTGTCCTTGCACTCTTCAGTTGATTACAAGTTTATATTTTAATATAAAATATAGGAGTTCTGGTGTGGGACCGTAGGATAATGCACTAGACTGCAAGGTTAGTTTGAACTGCAAGGTCCTTGGTTCAAACTATCCAGTCACTCCTTGGAAACCCTACACAAGGTTGTTATGGGTCATAATGACTGAAGGGCACTTAACAACCAGTATACATATAAATACATTTAAATAAATACACATATATGATATATTTATATTTTATACAATATGTTGTTGTTAATTGCTGTTGAGTTGGTTCAGACTCATAGTGACCCTAAAGAGGGTTTTCAAGGAGTGGCTGGTAGGTTTGAACCACTGGTCTTATGATTAGCAGTCCAATGCTTATCCTGTGGTGCGGCACTAGTACTCCATTATACACATTGTATGTTATTTATTATATAATAAATACACAAAAAAGGAGCTATGGTGGCGTAGTGGTTACAAGTTGGGCTGCTAACCTCATGATCAGCAGTTCAAAACTACCAGCTGTTCTGTGGGAGAAAGATGAGGCTTTCTGCTCCCGTAAAGATTTATAGCCTCAGAAACCCTATGAAGGGTTGCTATGAGTTGGAATCAACTGCATGGCATCTAACCAACCAACCAAACACACAAATGAATAAGGGAGTTGATAGAAACAGATTATCTTCTGATAAGAAGGGCTCCCTAGGTAGGGGAAGGTACAATTCAGGTGCTCTGAGCAAACAGCAACAGGAGAAGATTGGACGAAGTTCTCCACCCCTAATAAATTTCTCAGTGACAAACTTCCTCATCCTTTATCCCTCTCCCTTCTCCAACCTCAAGCATAAATGAGGAATTGAGTTTCTTATTCATCTTTTGACCTGTCCTGGTTGGGATCTCCTATAGGGTGCTGAATTGAAATAACAATGAACACTTAAACAGGAGTGAGCATTTCCTTGAACTAAACAGCTTTCTAACCTCTATCAAAGCAAGCAGGTAGAAGTTGTCCATTTATTATTTTCTTAGCTTTCTGTATGAACAGCTAGGACCATCTGAAGTTCCCTTTTATTCTATTGTTTCCCTAGGAGCTGTGTCCTTTGTCTCCTACTGAATATTTATTTTCTGATACATGAACCGCTTTCTTCTTCAACCCAAGTGGGTGGTCATGAAGTAAGGAAGCCTCTTGGAGAGGCAGACCCTGGGGAAGTCAGTTTAAACTTTCAGGCCTGAACTTTTCAAGGCAAGGGAGATGTATTTGGCCTGTAAGGCTCTTCTTTCTCATCTGTAATATTTTATGATTTTATTGTTTTAGTTGAGAACCACTTAATATAACTACGCTACACATCTGTGGTCTCTCAATGACGCACTCAGTTCATAGGAAAAGATGACATCACAAAATTCCCCTTCATGTTGCATCTGTATTACAACAAACAGCATTTCAAAATGCAATAAATATTGAATTTGCTGACATCATGACCACTGACTTGTGTGATATGCAAATGCACAAAAAACAAAACTTATTTACTTAAATCATTGAATTCTCCGTTGCCCTTTCCACTGACCAGTGAAATGTCCTGAGACAATGAGAATACTACAATCTTAAAACTACTGGAGTGACCTCAGAGGCCAAAAAGTATTCAGGAATTACCAGAAAATCATTCATTAAGCATATGTTGACTGATGTGTGCTTGGTGTGTGCCAGGCATGGTATTAGTCATTTATCGGAAGACATCCTGATGGATTTTATGGTTAAGTGGGGGAGGAAGTCATTGGAAAACCCAAGCAAATACATATAGTATCGCTTAAAATTTATTTGGCATACAAGAGTCCTGGTGTAGTGCAGTAGGATAAGTACTTGACTCGTAACTGCAAGGCCAGGGGCTCAAACTTGGCAGAAGTTCATTGGAAACCCTATACAGGGTCTGTATGAGTCAAATCCACTAAATGGAATTTAACAACAACAACAACACTGTGCATATGAATCACCAACTTCTGATTCAGTAGGTTTGGGTGGAGTTTGGGAATATTTCTGATGAGTCCCTTGTGATGTTGATGGCTCAGATCACACTGTGAGTTGTTGTTTGTTGTTGTTAAATGCCACTGAGTTGAGTCGGTTCTGACTCATAGTGACCTCATATAGGATTTCCAGGAAGTGGCTGGTGAGTTTGAACCTCTAACCTTGTGGTTTGAACCGACCTTGCGATCCAGAGTAGCATTAAGGTTATAATAGATAATACCAGGGAGGAGGACTTATTTATATGGGGGCGCAAGGAAAGCCTGTCATTTGAGTGATTTCTAGTTTCCTAAATTCAGACAGGTGAGTGTCAAAAACAAAGTATGTTTTACATAAAAGCATCTTGACACTTAAATTTTCACCAAGTTCCCAGTAAATACGAGATGGATGTGTGTTGTTCCTATTTATAAAGTCTTTTAGAAGTGAGGACTCCATTGCTTTCCCTAGCCTGTCCATTGTGTATAGGAATTATGGTCTGTTGCTATTTCCACTGCCCGGGAGAGATGCTGTCTTCAGAAGCTAAGGATAGAAAGAAATCCTTCTGTTTTGATGAACTGTCCTTGCATTTGGGGGTAGAGAAGCAAGGTATACAGAGATGATGACTGTTCATTCCCCCAGACACTATGCTAAATGCCGTCCATGTCCATCATTTCCTCCTTGGAAATAGTATTTCTTGGTTCAAGAATTCCATCCTAAATCTTGAGTGGGGATCTGGATTACGGATGGGAAAATATAAACCACCATGCTCAGGAAACCGCATTCCCATGGTTACCAACCAACTGACTTCTATCTGCTTTTATTTAAGTGTGCTTCCTCTTTTTTACAGACTCAGAGTGTTGATGGGCATCCTCAGCAATTACAAACATTCTTCCTGTGTGTGGAGGGAAGAACCTTTACATTTAACCTGTTCTTCCCCAGATGAAACTACCTGGACCCAATCATCTTCCCTGCCTAGGAGAGTTTCCTTCTCTCCTTCAACCAATATCATTGTTGTTGTTAAGTGCCATTGAGTCAGTTCCAACTCATAACTACCCTGTATATGGTTTCCAAGGAGTGGCTGGTGGATCTGAACAGCCAACCTTTCAAGTTAGCAGTCTAGTAATTATTCTACAACACCACACCAGGACTCGACTTAATAATTCTTCCCTCCCCTATCATTGTGGATATAATAAGGTATAAAGTATTTGAAAATAGTAGCTATTTTGGATACTACCTTTACCCTAATGATGTGTTTAATTTGTTCTAATATTTTGAAAGGCTCATTTCTTTTCACAGAACAATGATGTGCAGGGACAATCAGCTCCCAATTGGCTTTTGCTGGAAGATACCCCCTTTTATTGAAAATTATCAAAGGCAACTGATGTCTGGAATACCTCAGGAGAAATTCCATATCCCATTCCTCTTTGGCCTCACCATTGTCTTGCAAGACAGGTCATGAGTCATTGCCTTGACTCATGGTCCATGGATGCTTTTGCCAGGAATGTCTATTATTAAACTATCATGTATTAGCAATTAATGAGAATTACCACTGCGGTTACCTGCTTTATATGCATTATCTCATTTGGTTGTTACCTTGACCCCAAGAGTGAGGAATTGACTTAGACTTTAGAGGAGTAACATGATTGGAGAAGTTTCCACAGGTGGCGGATGGCAGAGAAAGGCTGCAGACCCAGGTGTGTTGACTTCAAAAGTAATAATACTCTTAATTGCCATGCTACCCTCCCTCTTTAGGAACTCTGAACTGGTTCATTCTGGTTTGATGCCCTGCATTTCTACCCCAGATAAACTGAATCAGAACCTAGAGTTTAACAAAGTGCTCAGGTGATTCTTACATATAAAATCACTTGAGCATCTATGAAGATCACCTGGGATCTTATTCAAATGTAGATTCTGATTCAGTAAATCTGGGATGGAAGTGCAAATTCTCCATAGAAGATCAGCCAGGGTGAACCAGTCTGAAGTCCTGCTGTAAACTCTCCTGTGACTTGATGGGAAAGTGAGTAGACCTCACAGAAAAGCCCCAGATGAAAGGCTATGTTTATTGGGAATATCTGGTTTGCTCTGGTTAGACAAAAGGAGCTCTGGTTGCGTAGTGGTTACGAATCGGCTGCTAATCTCACGGTAAGCAGTTCGAAACTACCAGCTGTTCCATGGGAGAAAGATCAGGCTTTCTGCTCCCATAAAGATTTACAGCCTCAGAAACCTTGTACAGGGCCGCTATGAGTCGGAACCAACTCCACGGCACATAACCACAACAATGGTTAGACGAAGTGGGAATTGGATCAGGTAGTTTAAAGCTGCTCATGCTTTAACCGGGTATAACAATTAATTGGGCGATCTTATTTAAGTGTGGAATCCTGGTGTGGTGCTGTGCATTAATGCACTAGACTGCAAAGTCAGGTTTGAACCACAAGGTTGGTGGTTTAAGCTTACCAGCTGCTCCCTGGCAACCCCATACAGGGTTGCTATGGGACTGGCACTTAACAACCACAGCAACATTTAAATGTAAATTTGATTCAGAAGTTCTGTTCAATGAGGCCTTAGGTTTTACATTGGTGGTGACTTTCAAGCAATGCTAATGCTTGGAGTTGTTGTTAGATGCCATTAAGTCAGTACCAACTCATAGCGACCTTATGTACAGCAGAACAAAACACAGCTCAATCCTGGGCCAACTTCACTATTGTTGCCACGCTTGAGCCCATTGATGCTGTCACTTGGCCAATTCATGTCTTCCTCTTTTTCTCGGACCCTCCACCTTGGAAGATCATTCAATGGACATCACAACATCCGAAGTCTTCCTTCCCCAAGGGCTCAGATTGTTGTTGTTCTTGTTAGGTGCCATTGAGTCGGTGATGACTCATAGCGACCTTATGTACAGCAGAACGAAACACTGCCCGATCCTGGGCCCTACCTTGCTATTGTTGCCACGCTTGAGCCCATTGATGCTGCCACTTGGCCAATCCATCTTGCTTGGGGTCTTCCTCTTTTTCTCTGACCCTCCACTCTACCAAACATGATCTCCTTCTCCAGCAACTGGTTCTTCCTGACAATATGTCCTAAGTATGAGAGACGAAGTTTGGCCATGTTGGCCTCTAAGAAGCACTCTGGCTGCACTTCTTCCTAAACAGATCTGTTGGTTCTATGGGCAGCCCATGGTACTTTCAATATTCTCCTCCAACACCATAACTCAAAAGCATCAATTCTTCTATGGTCTTCCTTATTCACTGTCCAAATTTCACATGCATATGAGGTTATTGAAAATACTATGGCTTGTGTCAGGCACACCTTAGTCCTCAAGCTGACATCTTTGCTTTTCAACACTTTAAAAAGGTCTTGTGTGCTGATTTGCCTAACGTAATATGTTGTTTGAATGCATGACTGCTGCTTCCACAAGTGTTGATAGTTTACCCAAGGAGACTGAAGTCCTTGACAACTTCAGTCTTTTCTCCATTGATAAGAATGTTGCTTATTGATCCAGTGGTGAGGATATATGTTTTCTATACATTGAGAGACAATCCATAGGTGCTTAGAAATTGTCGTTCCTGCTTCAATGATGGGATGGCCTCCTCTCTCAGTGCTTCCTGACATTCCCTGAACTCTCTGGATTGACTTCTGGCCCTACCACTCCTCTCCTCACACCTCTCACCTGAGCTGTGCTCTGCTCACTCTTGCTTTATCAGGGACACCCTGTCCATGCCCTACACCTGTTACCATCCTCCCAATGGAGAGTTCCCAAAACAAAGCCCACTGTCACTGAGTTGCCTTAGATCAACTTCATTTACGGCTTCCAAGCTGTAAATCTTTAGGGGAGCAGACAGTCTTATCTTTCTGCTTCAGAGTGGCTGCTGACCTTGTGGTTAGCAGCCCAATGCATAACCCACAGCATCCTGGTCCCTTATGTTTTCTAATAAATGTAGAAAAAATGATAGAATGAGATAATTATCATTACTCAACCCCCAGTACTCTAATGGACTCAGATAAGAAATGGCAAAACCATTGAGGGAAAGGTATTTATGTCTTCAACGTATTACTCCATAGATCACTTATTAAAAAGAAAGAAAAAAGGTTTTACAAAAGAGTTATCCATCAGTCATCAGCTTAATCAGATGACGAAACATATGAGTATCATCACTATTAATGGGACAGCCTGACAAGTCTATAGCTGTGATACAATAAGAATTATAGAACACCACCTCTATGTATTCTTGGGAGTTTTGGTGTGACGAGCATGTTAATGCACTGGACTGCAAGGTCAGTTTGAACCACGTGCTCGGGGATTCAAGTTTACCAGTTGCTCCTCAGAAACCCTATACAGGGTTGCTATGATTAGGGACCAACTCAACGGCACTTAACGACTTGTACTATTCTGGAGTCCTGGTGTAGTGCTGTAAGACTGGACTGCTAATAGCAAGATTAGTAGTTCAAACTCACCAGCTGCTCCTCAGAAACCCTATGCAGGGTGGCTATAAATTAGGACTAATGATGGCCCACAACAACATGTACTATTCTTGCCACAAATGTTGCATCTGAATATAATCATGAGAATTTACTAAGACAGATGCAGATTGTGAAACATTCTATAGCAGAACTAGACTGAATCCTTCAAAAAATCATTGTCACGAAAAACAAACGAAAGAGGGGTTAAGACATGATTTACCAATACATCTCAAATTTTAATGTGCATAAAAAAATCACAGGAGGATCTTGTAACATACAGATTTTGATTTAGTAGGTGGTATGGATTGAACTGTGTCCTCCAATAATAATGTGTTGTAAATCCTAACCTTGTACCTGTGATGTAATCCCATTTGAGCGTTTGTTATTTTAAAGAGTCCATAAGCAATGTAGGGTCTGTTTTAAGCCAATTATGTTTGAAATATAAAAGAACAGATTAGGCCCAGAAGAAAGCTGGTATAGAAGGAAGGCCAGTACTATCTGAAGAGAACAGAACAGTATGCAAGGGCTCTGTGCTTGCCTAGCTTGAGAGACAAGGAGTTTCCCCAAAAATCAACAGAGAGACAAAGAGACTTCCCCTAGAACCAGTGAATTTGGACTTCTAGCTTCCTAAACGGTGAGAAAATGAATTTTTGTTTGTTAAAGCTACGACTTTCGTATTTCTGTTACTGTGGCACTAAGAAACCAAGACAGTAGGTCTGGGGTGGAGTTTGAGATTTTGCATTTCTAACCACTCTTTATACACCAACATTCTAGAAAAAAATAGATGTCACTAAATACTGTGTGTTGACCTAGTTTGGATTCTGGATCCCCAAATAAAATCAAACAAAAAGGTGTAAGAGAAATTTTCAGGCAAATGGTGAAGTTTAGATGTTGACAGTATATTATTAGATGCTATTACTGAATTAAAGTTAACTCTCCTAACAATAATGGCATCAGGTGCTAAAGTATATCAGGGTGAAGGGTTATGCTATTTGTAACTTTTTTATTTTTCACATGCATCTATACATATACAAGGAGCTCTGGTAGCGTGGTTACGAATCGGGCTGCGAACCTTAAGGTCTGTGGTTCGAAACTACCAGCCGCTCCATGGGAGAAAGATGAGGCTTTCTACTCCTGTAAAGATTTACACCCTCGGAAACCCTGTACAGGGTCGCTGTGGGTCGGAACCAACTCGATGGCACTTAACAACAACAACAACATACATATATAGAGAAAGGGGCTGTGGTAGCACTGTCGGATAAGTATTGGACTGCTAACTGCAAGGTCAGTAGTTCAAATCCACCAGCCAGGGAGAAAGATGAGGCTCTCTGCTCCTGTAAAGATTTACAGTCTCAGAAATCTAACATTGGGTCACTATGATTTGGAATTCACTCGTTGGCCGTGGGCTTGCGTATAGAAAGAGAGCTCATATAAGGCCAAACCTTAACACTTAATGAATCTAAGTAAAGGTTATATGGGTTTTCATCATCCTAAATTTTCAAAATACAACTTTGGCCATAAGAAAGGATTCTTCTAGTTCTCGTAGGCCTGGCTTCTGCTCCTGCATTTCAGTAAACCCCTACTTCATCCCAAGAGGAGATTCTCTCCCTCTCTTCAGGCCTGTGGCATTCTGTGCCATTGTGTCTGGAACTTAAGCTCTTGGTGTTTGAGCATCATTTCCTCAACTTGATAGAGTTCTTAAAAGACAGGGTCCTTCCAGGCCCAATTGGATCCTTTGCACAGGGCTGGCTCTTGAGAAGATTGTCAGTGAATACTTTTAGGCTGTTAAATAGAATGAATGCCAAATGGAGAAAGTAATTTGGGTAGAAGGAAGCATCACAGGGTCCTGATGTGACACTATAGGATAAGCACTGGACTGCTAACCTCAGGGTTGGTGGCTCAAATCCTCCAGCAGCTCTTCAGAATCCCTCTACAGGGCTGTTGTAAGTTGGAACCAATTTGATGGCACATAACCACAACAGCAGATATGAGGGGGCTTTCAAATTCCAGGGAAAAATTCTGTTATCCTTTTAATTCCATTTCTCCACGAACATTTTGAAGCCCCCTTGTATGTGCCAGAGCTTAAAAACAAACGCCAAACTATATCACCACCACCACCAATCAGCACCCCTAAACAAGAGTCCTGGTGTGGTCCTGGAGGAAAAGCCCCAGCCACCCCTCGGGAGCCCTACACAGGGGTCACTATGAATTGGAACCGACTTGACAGCATTTAGCAGCAACAGCAAGTAAACAGGTTCTCAGCTCATTGTTGGTGGGGAGGTAGAGCAGAATTGTTAGAATATATTAACATTTTCTTTTCTTTGTTCATAAAAGGAAAGTAAATAGCTGTTTTACTATCTATCTTGAAAAGTATCCTTGAAGACATACTAATCGTAAGTCCTTGTTCTAACCATTTGTGATACACATGGATCTCTTTAGGGACTAGAGAAGCCCAGTGACAGTTTTTTTTTTAATGTAGAGGTACCTCCAAGATTGAAGGCCTCATGAAAAACAAACAAAACTGCTTTCATTGAGTAGGCTCTGACGCCTGGTGAACCAATGTGTGTAAAAATAGAACTACACTCCATAAGATTGTCAATGACTGAGTTTTGGGGAAGGAAATTACCATGACTTTCTTTTGAGGTGCCTTTGGGTGGACTTGAACCTCTAACCTTTGACTGGCAGTGAAACATGCTGTTTGCACCACCCAGGAACTCCACAGTGTTAAAAATTTAGTAGTCTATCTTGTTATGTAATCCTTTATCTCTCAATGACATATGAGGCATTTTCTTATTTTTCTTTGTTGTATAAATTGTATGACATTTCATCTTAACTCTGTAGTTCCTTATGGCTTACCTATATGTGTATGCTCCATTGTGCTTACATAATAATAAATCAGTTTTCTTTTTCCCTATAGTTAAGTGAAGAGGTAGCTCTTTGTTGGTAGGAGTTTTACTTCTTCAACAGCATAATTTCTTTGGACTCTGATTGGCAAAATGTATTGAAATAAAAATTCATATTTTACTCCAACTAATGGAATTTATTCCACAGATATATGTATCATTGTGTGCTCAGGGGAAAAAAAAGATTCTAGAAAAAAAATACATGTCCCTGTTTGGGCACGGATAAAATAAATTATGAGGCATTTGTACAAAAGAACACTATGCAACTCTTCAAAAGAATGAAATGGACTTTTATGCAATGACAGGGAAAGCTTTCCAAGATAAAACTGCCAAATGAATCAAGCTAGGTGCAAAATTGTTGCTTTACTTTAATGCTGTGTGTACTATATACTTGAAGAAATGCAAGAGTTTTGGAGAACATACAAGAACCAATCAATGGTAGCTATCTCAGGGAAGAGGGATTGGAGGGTGGATGGGAGAGTATGAAAGACTTCTGCTTTTCTTTACTTTCCCTCATTGACAGTTTATTTTTCTTAAACCATGTGAATATAACATTTTATAATTAATATACAGTTTAAATGAAAAGAAAATGCAACCACCACGGATACTTCAAAGATAATCACTAGAAAGCAAGTTCTATTAAGCAAGCTATAAACAATTGAGAGCAGGGATTTCATTGGTTTAGTTCATAGTTCTTAGAACAATGTTCTACACACAGTGGATGTTCAATAAATATATGAGTTTGAAACCTAAGTTCCTTTTTTGTATTTCTCAAAGTGTTTGACATTGTCATTATTTGATCTTCTATCTAATTATCAAGATAATCTTTGTATATTTTCCTACATGTCTTGTGTTTTCACTCTTTGATACCTTTGCCCATACGATTCCAATGGCTAGGCCAACCTTCTCCTCTGATGTCACTTTTTAACCTGTTTGCTATTGTCCACATTTCTCATGCTGACCCCAAACTCCAATATCCAGTGAAGTTTTTGTTCAATATGGCTGATAGCACTCTCTCCCTAACTTCTCAAGAAAGACCATCACTTCTTATCGATGCATCTTGTTTTGAATGCTATGTCTGCATGTGCTTTTTGATCTAGAACTGTGCTTTACCTCTTAGGCTAGTAAAACCATTTTCCTAATTGTTCTCTATTTCTGATCCCATGCTCAGCTAGGACAACCTCATGCACAGCGTTTTATGTGGCCATCAACTCCTTGTATTTTCAGTAATGGGGATGTGAGTTTATGTTCCTTCGATATTTCCCACTGATTTCTTTCCCAGAAGTCCTACCTGTCCTAAAGCACATCTATATTTACTGTTCCTGTAGACAGTCTTCCCTGAAAACTCAGGCTCAAAGGAATGACTTTTTCTTTTCAGTTATGTGACTGTTAATGTCTGCACAATTTATTGGAAATAGTGTGCATAAAACATTTAGCATTACATATCACCATCCCTTTAGATATTACAGGACTAAGATTTTAAATATATAACTGATTTTTCTTAGGCTAAGAAATCACCATACTAAAGGACATAGTTAGACTGTGAAGCTAGTTCTTGCATATCCAACATGAGTGGTAAGAAATGGAAATGGATGCACAAGAAGAAAAAGCTCCCAAAAGCATTGTGGGGAAATATTTTCTTACTCCTCTGTGGCTTTATTGGCAAATGGAGTGTTGCTCTCTTTAACAATCAAGCAGCCTTGACTCTATCTCTTTCTAAGAAAGAGAATTAGTTCAAACCTTGTCCCCTCTCTGGTCCTCATTCTCCACATCTGTGAAAATGAGGCAGAAAGATCCACTCCAATTTTGTCGTGGGAGGAATCAATTCAACTAAAAGTTGTATTTGAATGAGTTCCATTCTGGAGCTCTCTCTAGCTTTGTAAATCATTATCTTTCCCTCCCAGCCCCCCTTGCCATCTTGGCTTTCTCTCTCTTGCTTTATTTTCCCCTTCCTTCCTTTCCCCATTCTCCTTTCTTTCTCCCTGCCTCCCTCCTTTCCTTTTTCTTCAGTTCTTTCAGCATCCTTTAACTAAAGAACTTATTAAAAATTACTTCTTTTCTTTGACCATTCCTATAAGATGACACACTAATGGCTTATTCCAAATTAGAATTAAAGAAAATGTAGAGCTTCTAGATAGAAAATCAAAAAAGCACCCTAGAATGTCTTCAAGAGTATTATTCTTAGTAGAAGCAGATAATTCCATTAAATTATGATTTCTAAAAAAAAAAAAATTCCACTATCTAAATAAAGTGTTGGCAACTGTTTTATTTCGCTTTTAAGAAGATATGAATTTCATTAAAAAATGTCAGCTTTATGCCACTTGAGAAATGGACACCAAAGCCCTTTAAAGCCAAGTTCTTTTCAACAACTGAAAGGTTATAAAGCATTTGGGCTAAGACAACTGAGGAAATGCAGAACAGACTCTGCAGGACTGTAAAACCGTAACAAATGGGCGCTATGGAGTATAAACACAAAGACACTTCACTTAGCCAAGGTGAAGTGTGTATGTTCTTAAAATAAACAACTTCACTGAAAAAGTCAGGAACAATAAATAATACGATGTCAGGGCAGTATTTTCAATACAATATGTACTGGTGAATCCTTTGTAAACATTTTCTAAAACATGACGGCACTTCCTCCTTCATCTCATCTTCTCTTTTAGCATACAAATCCTACCATTTACTTCAAACAAAGTAAATACCCAGAGAAAGCTGGCCCCTGTCCTGTTGCACCTCACAGTTGCTTGTAGTATTACTATTTTGAGGTGTCTCTGAGGAAACAGGTGTTTAAAAACATTTCTACTTTATGCCTCTATGCTCTACATGTCTTCTGACACCCTAAGCTCCTGAAAGCAGTGGTTTGCTAGTAAGATTTCAATTTGCCCTGCCAGCTTCAATAATGAAATGTCTGCACTCTCCGGAGCTTAGGTCTTTGTTTTTGCCTCTTTCCTTGGATTTTGGCCTTTGAAATTGCTTCTAGTTTTAAGTCTTGGCAGTGGATAAGATCTCAGCAACATTTGACTGAGGCTACAGAATGTTAGCGCATGAAGACATGGTAACCAGTTGTGTAAACATGTTATGAAGTCCTCATTGCTTCCTTCCTCAATATGGGCCTCTGGCTCAGGAAGATTTAAACTTTAATTTCTGAATGCCAATAATAGTTCTCTTTACTCCTTTGGCTCATATGAGACTGCATAGTTTTGAGATGATGGCTCCATAAATATTTTTCTGCAAAAGTAAAATAGTTTCAGAGCGTGAAGTTCCTCTTTCTTTTCTCCCTTTCACTATATGATACATGTTTTTTTTTTTTTTTCTCGAAAAAAATCGATTAGTTTGTTCTCAAGGCTTTCTCTGGTAGAAGCTGAACATAAATCAGAAAGAAAAGGCGAGGAAAAGGAAGCCACTTACCGTCCTCTGAACTACCAACACCATAATGGTTGCCACAGCAAAGACTAGACACAGAGCCAGGGTGACTGTAGTGAAGTAAAAGTAGCTCCGGCTCGTGGTTCCCAAGTGGCTGGCGACGGAGCCTGCAGGTACATGCATGGCTGTGTCTTGAGAAGGGGCCACACTGTTGAGTGCTCGCTGCAGCCCGGGGTCCATTCTTTATATAGTCGTCCCCACATCACATCTTATCTCTCCTCATCTGAGTCGGTTCTGGGCCCATCTCTGTTCCAAGAAGGATTCTTCTCCTGCATCCTGGATCATGTGACTTGGAAAAAAACCTTCACCAGCCGCTTTGAGAAGAAACCCTTCTCTGGGGGCGTGAGGCAAAAGGCAGAAGCAGGGGTGGGGGAGAGGTTCATTTTTCATCGCCAAGGATTACTTTGAGTGCAGAGAAACTGTAGCTACAGAAAAGGTAGCTGATGTCAGAGGGCTCATAGGAAAATGACGGTTCCTCTCTTGTGTGTGTGTGCACAGAGAGACTTCTGTTTCACTTAGTTTCAGCCACGAACCGCCTTCCGTACAGTGAGGCTTGCTACTCGAAATACCTCCTCAGATATTCTCTCTTTATTGGGGCTCAGGGAGGCTGGATTCCTTGGGTTGCAGTAAAATAGCTCAAAAGGGTTCAGTTTGATAATGTCAGCTTCTGATGAGAACTGGAAATGCTACAAGATATTTGGGAAGGAAGAGTGCTCAGATATGGAGATTCATCTAGAGGGAGGCAAGCTCGTGGCAGGTTCTAAGATACTGTCAAAGAGCAAGCATCTAAAAACACTAACTAGTCTTCTAAACAAACACTCCTGTAGTGGTTTGGGATAAACCTGGGCCTACCATATAATACTTAAAAAAAGGAGAAGGAATTGGCTGAGGGGGTGGAAGTAAGGAGGTGGTGCGGTACAGAATGGGATGTGTGTGTTTGTAGCACCTGTTCTGTGTGGTGCATGTATGTGGTATATGTGTAGTGTATATACTTGATGCATGTGTGAGGTAGGTATGTGGTTGTGCTTGTGGTGCGTGTAGTGTGTGTGTGATGTATGCTTATGGATGTGTTTGTAGTGTGTTGTTGTTTTTGTTGTTGTTGTTAAGTACGGTGGAGTCGATTCCAACTCATAGTGACCCTGCATAAGGTTTCCAAGGCTGTAAATCTTTACAGGAACAGAACGCCTCATCTTTCTCCCACGGAACTGCTGGTAGTTTCAAACTGCTGACCTTGAGGTTGGCAGCCTGACTTGTAACCAAGTCTGTTCCAATCCATGGTGATGCTGTACAGGGTTATTGAAATGATAAATCTTTATGGGAGCAGAAAGGCTCAGTTTTCTTTCACACAGTGGTTGGTGGACTTGAACTGCCAACCTTGTGGTTTGCAGTTCAATGCTTATCCTACAGAGCCACTAACACTCTGTTTGTGATGTGTGGTATGTATACATTGTGTGTGGTAATGGTGTATGCATAATGTGGTGTGCATGCATAGTGTGTGTGTTGTGTGTGTATGCAAATAACTTGTACAACTGACCTCTGCTGTCTCAGCCATAGTGCTAGGAACTTTACATACATTACCTCGCTTCCCCCTCACCTCCGCCTTCGGAAGCAGGTCATATGTTTGTGTTTGAAGATGGGAACATTGAGTCTCAGAAAGTATACAAAACAAAACTAAAACCGAGTCACCCATAATTGTTCAATGAAAGAACTTGGCTACACATCCACATCTGCTTAGTCAAAGTCCATGCGCTATTATTCTACCTTTATGGCACTTGATGGAGTCCTGGTGTGGCTCTGTAGGAGAAAACACTAGACTGTAAGGTCGGTTTCAACTGCAAGATCGGTGGTTCAAACCCAATAGCTGCTCCTCGGAAATCCTGTTATATAGTGTCACTGTAAGTCAGAACAGACTAGACAGCACTTAAAAAAAATAAAATACTTGATGGTTGGAAATCTACCAAGTGTTTTCAGTCTGTCTCAGTCCTATTTTTTATTAACCTTGGGCCCTTAAACAAGCTCTTAAGAACCTCCCTTTTTCATATCTGTAAAATGGGCTTAAGATGCTGGTGTTGACAGCCACTGTGAAGATCAAATGAAATACTGATGTAAGGGTGCTTTGTAACTGGGTACAGACTTAGCGGATGGTGTTGAACCAGTACAGTTAAACATTCCACGTGGTCCCCTGGACCAAATGTGGAATTTAGATAAATATAATAGATTCTCTGGGGAACGGAACTGGGTCACACATTTATGATCACTAACTACTGGAGCCCTGGTGGTATAGTGGGTTACGTGTTGGGCTGCTAGCCAAAAGGTCAGCAATTTTGAACTCACCAATTGCTCTGGAGGACAAAAACGAAACTGTCTGATCCAGTGAAGATTTATAGTCTCTGAAACTCAAAGGGGCAGATCTTCTCTCTCCTAAAGGTGCACTGCACGTGGATGGAATCAAAGCCACGACAAGGGGTAATCTTTCTGGCTGGTATTCCATTTTAAAGCGCCATTTAAAATGAGACTCATTGCATAGCTGCTGGTTCCAGATGTGGCTTTTTGAAAATTTCATTTGATATCACCCCGGGAAGTAGTCAATTATTTATAGCATCTCTCCTTTTTCTGCTCAATTTTTTTTATTACCATACATTTCTGAGAGCCATAGTGATTCCAGACCTACCTAAGGAAATATCCTGTGTCTGATGCCAAGCTTGGATTATTACCATTGCTGCCCTTGCATAGATCCCAAACTTCTGAACATCTAGGAGTTGGTCTGAAGGTTTCTTCCTAGTGAATCCGTAAAATTACAGATCCTGGAGATGAAAAAGGCATCAAGAGATGAATTGTTTTCTTTAAATAAAGTAGTAGGCAGTATACCCTTTTCACATTTAAAGAGGTTGAGATCCCATTCATCCCAAACTTAGCTTTGTTTTGGAAGAAGTAGGTGTACACATTCATTTGGTCTGGTAATTGGGATGGATAAGCCAGTGTCTTTTTGGAGGGTGCATACTGACTGATTTGAGGAGAAGGCCAAGTTGTCTGGTGGACATGGGCAGTGAGTAGGTTTCAGGGAGCTCTGTAATCTGCTCAGAGCTGCTGAGAATAGACTTCCTTAGCCCTTTATGTTCAGCCTCTTTGATGAAAGTGGAAAACTTCTGATTGTTGAATGGAAGCTGTGGGTGTCAAAAAAATAAAAAGGCTTTGCTTGAAATGTTGGTCTTCCTGAAGGCCTGTGGGGTTCAGAAGGGCAGCGGAAAAAAATGTTTGTCTTACAGTTACCAGTTTTGCATACCATATAATGTCCTGAGAGGGAAGAGCTGACAAGGGGGAAAATTGCCCCTTGTTTTTACATTAGAACCTTCTGAGGAGTTGAGATTGTCAGATCAGTTTGTTTCTCCAGCAGCTTGTGGGCCAGATTTCATCCCATTCCCATGGTATTCCTCCTCACAAACTTTCAGTTGTTCACTCTTTCCTGTCCCACTGGTTTAAACTCCTCTCTGCATTTCAAGCTGTTCCAGGTTCTAGTCTGACTAACCTAGCTGGTCCCATCCCCTGTACTAAAAGATTTCTCAGCTAACTGATGTACTAGTGGAAAGAGCCCTTACAGAGGTTCTTGTTGAGTGGTTTGCAGATTCCTTCTGGAAGTGAAACTGTTTTGGAGATTGTAGAAATGTAAGACAATGGAGGCACTCTGGCTGAAGCAAAGGTGGGCAACAAGAAGCGCTGGACCCCACTTGCCATTCACTCTCTTCTGGTCTAGGGCCACTTAACAATGGAACAAAATTGGAAAACTTCTGATGTAACCCCAACCCCTCATTTCTCAACTGAGGAAACCAAGACACAGGCTTGGGAATGACCAGGTGGAATGGATACTGGCAGAAGTAGAGACAGACTTAAAAGTTCCCTCTGACCTTTTTCATCCCTATTCTCATATCCACTGTGCATCCTTTCATTGTTTCAGAGCTTTTGTAACCTTCTAAGTTTGGCTGGCCTGCTTTACCTCCTCCAGACCTCTTGAGTCCTGTCCAGATCTCTTAAGTCCCTCATTCCAGAACATTCTATTGCCATGCCATATTACCTCACATCTAATTATCTATTTGTCTTGACTTAACAGTTCTTAAGTATGTGAACACGTGTGAATTCTCCCTTCTCCAGGAGATTCAAAGTTCCACTGAGGGCAGTCTGTACTTTTCCAGTCTCTTCTGATTTTTTTTTTTTTTTACTTGACTTGTGCTAGGCTATCATCAACTCTCAGCCAATGCGTGTATTGACTTTGTGTTTATGAAAAGAGAAAGTTCTAGAAGGAGGGGATAATGCAAAGGAATTGTGCAATGACCTATTTGCCTCTAAACTTCTCATCTGTGCCTATTGCCCATACTTTTCCAGTTGGCTCACTTGGTTGTCCACTGGCTTCTGCATTCCCACATGGCCCCCTGAGCATGAGCACAGGCTTCCTGTTGCTGAGGTGTAGTTGTAGCATCTGAGGCTCAGTGGACAAACAGAACTAATCTCTCATTTCTTCAAGTGGAACAGCATTTTGAAAACATGAATAGCAACCCTCATTTCTTCCCCATATAAAGGATTGTGAGATTGCTAACCATTAGTATATGAGCGGACTCAATTCATGGAAAAATGTAATTGAGATAATGGGGCCTTTCCATGAACATATTGAAGTCCCCTTGTATGCTAATGGTTCTCAAAGTATGGTTCCTGGATCAGGAGATTCTGCATCAACTTCACCTGGGAAATTGGTTGTTGTTGTGTACCGTCGAGACGGTTCAGACTCGTAGTGACTCTGAGTATTGTTTTCAAGAGTGGCTGGTGGGCTTGAACCACTGATCTTTCAGTTACTAGTCCACTGCTTGTGCTATAGCATGACACCAGGGCTCTGGGAAATTGGTAGAATGTCAAATTACCAGGCCCTACCCCAGACCTATTAAATCAGAAACTCTGACTGAAGTCTAACAATCTGTGATAACAAGCACACTGGAGAATTCTGATGAATGCCTAAAACCATTTGAGAATTATTAGACTAAGGGACAAAAACCTATTTAAGTTTCAGAAATAAACGTTTTCAAGAGATTGTGTGTTCCCAACACTGTCCTTTGGGCAGCTGAACTCCTACCCCCATTATGTAGATGAGAAAACTAAGGCATAGATATGTTATTGTTCAGGGTTATGCTACTGGGTAAAGTTGACAGGAAGACTAGTTTTTATGCCCCTTGGCTGAGCATTCCTTCTACCCCCAAATATAGCTGTAGGATCTGAAAATACTATTGCATATGCAGACAGATATATATTTGTAATAAAATGGAGATAATTTTATTTATCTAAATTTCTCTTGTAATCACTGTTGCTGGTGGAAAAATATTTCCCAAAACTATTGGTGTATATGAGAGAAGAGACTCCCAGAGTATGTGAAAGCAAGAAAGCATGCAACTAAGTTGCCATTTGTGAATCGTTTGGGTCCTGTCCCATTGACTGGAGACCTTAGTATTATTGGAATTAACTTGAGACATTGGGTACTAGAGTTGGGCCAAAGTGGTATTTCACTGAGAGGAGCCAGTGACGTTAATTAAGTTAGTGGGTGGGTGGGAGGGTTAAAGCCCATAGAACAAATCCAGCCAGCTGATGATTTTTTAAAATAAAGATTAAAACATAACCATGTCCATCTGTTTATTATCTATTGCTCCATTTGTACTGCAATGACAGTCAGAGTTAGATAGTTTCTACAGAAACCTCATGCCCTGTGAAGTCTAAAATATTTGTTTTGAAACCTATAGGATCTGGAACTCCATGAGACTACCTTGTTTTCTCTGTCTTGCAAGTTTTCTGACTTTGGTAGGCTACATTCTTGATGAAAATATTTGAGTTTTTCTTTTATGATAGGTGTCTGATGGGTTCTGGCTTTTGCAGGCTTTACTGTACCATTTAGCCCAATAGGTTCTGGTTGATGCCAAACGAAAAATAGGCTACTCAAAAGGATATAGAAGTTGAAGGATGGGATAAAGGCATAGGCAGAAGATAGCAGGGAAATTATATGAGAGTAAGTTAAAAAATATTGCTACTAGGGTTCCACTAAACAAATCACATTTATATATGTCTCTGCGTGTTTCAGTGGATGGATGCAGACACATTCTCTTGGTAGTACATGTGTCTTAGTCTTATAAAGGTGCCTTAAAAACAAAACAAAACCAGAAACATTCAGTCAAAACAGTGGCTTTTAAGGGCACTGCTGGACCAGTTAAATTCAAGGCAGAAAGGTCAACTCAGAAGGTTAAGATAAATATTATTTTGGATTTAAAAGGAGTAATTTTTACAAAACTTTTTTATTGTGAATTGAGTGAAAAGTTTACAGAAGATCATTAGTTTTACATTCAACAAAGCATACACTTGATTTCATCTCAATGATTTTAATCCCCTCCACATAATGTAACAACAGTTATCTCATTTCCCCCCTGTGGTTTCTATTTCCATTCCACCCTCATTCCCAACACTTCTGAATATTGTCCTTAGATAACTGTTGACCTTTTAATCTTGAATTGACCATCGCTTGGTGAACATACCTTACTATTGTTGTTGCCTGCCCCTTATATATCTGTATACCACTTAACTGACAATTGGGCCACGAGGGTGAATTCCATTCCAGACCTGAAGGGTGGCGAAGGGCCATAATTTCAGGTTTTCTCCAGTCTCTTGCTGACCAGTAAGCCTGATATAATTATTGTGTTTTGCTCTACATTTTCTCCCACTCTATCCAGGTCCTTCTAATGCAATGTAAAGGGGTTATCTTAATAGATTTTTTCAAAGGACACAGGATGATCATGGGAGCTTATGAAGACATTTTAAGAAATTGGAAATTGCATTAGAAAAAGGCCAGGAAAGTTGAGCTGAGGTATTTTTTTCACTATCACAACAATGCACCGGCTTCATTCTTTGAGGCTAGCAAGGGCTGTCCTATGAGAATTTTGTTGACAAAACCTACTCCATCCACCCTACAGCCTTGCTCCTGCTCCTTCAGACTTCTTTTGGTTCCCCAAACTCAAAGAACATTTCAAAGGAATATGATTTGAGTCCATTGAGGATACCGAAACTGCTGTAAATCTTTGGCCACAGAATTCTTTGAGGAAGGACTAGAGAGATGGAGACGTCAGTTTCAGAAGTATATAGACTTGGATGGAGGGTATGACAAGAAACAAAAGATTCATGTTTGGATATTTTTGTTTAATAAAGGTTTTTATGATTTTATAGCAATATTTTTTTGACTTACCCTCATATAAAAACGAGTACCATTAACACAGATCAAAATGTGGCTGCCAAGATAAAACAGTGTAAAGTGAAAGTACTGAGAAACCTGGCTGATGACAGTTTCAGCAGCTGAGCAGAGCATGTATATATACTCTGAGTTTCCTGACAATTAAGGCAAAGAAGAAAACTCCTTGGGTTACACCATACTCTTTGACTGGTCATGAAAAGCAGATGAGTACAAAAGGAGAAATAAACACTTTGCTGCTTATGTACGTGCTTTGAAATGTATACATATTCAACAATGCCCAATAATAATCATCTATGAATTTAAAGCACATCATTGCAATCAATTAGGATGAGAGCCAATTCTAACAATGAAAATAATGGAGTATTTAAAAATGAATGTTACGTTATGATTTGCAATGGTCAGAACTAATGATGAAGTAATACTGGGGAAGTGGGAGATTAAAAAACAACAAAAAACTAAACAACATCATGTTCCTGACTTCTAGAAGCTTCCAGTCCAGTTTAAGCACTAGAAAACCTCAGGTCCTTGAGAACTTTGTTGCAAATCAATGAGAGATGAGTCTTGACTTTTTGTGAAGCTGAGGAAAAGGTCCTTCCATGTCAATGTATAATGGATACAGGAAGGTTCTAGATCTATATAATGGATCCAGGATGATTCACTCTATGGTATATACATAGCTTACTATGTGCCAGGCAGTGTTAATATAACAATCAGCAAGGCAAGCCTCACCTCTGTGTCCACGAACCTTATTATCTAGTTGGGGTGTGGGACAATTAAATAAATAATTACCATACAATGTGACTGATCAAACGGCAGCTGATTCAGATTGTTATGAACACACAGTAGGGAAACGCAAACAGATGGTTCACTCTCCGCTTCCTTGAGGTGAACTCTTGGACTTCTATACTAGTTTCATGAGTAGGAATTTGCCCCAGGCTCCTTCTAGATCATTTAACACCTTTCCTCTTTCAGTTTAAAATCTTTCAACATCTCCCCTTGCCTCTGCAGAATCATATTTCTTTGTAAGGTCTCATTGGACTGGCCTTAAGCTTTGCTTTCAAAGCTTTCATCCCACTTCTTCATCAGGAGTGCTGGTTTGTTCTGATTTTGTGTCTACTTATGCCTTCTCTGACTGTCTTTGTGCTTGCAGCATCCCACCTTAACACAGAATGCCCTTTCTTCTCTTGCTCTTGCAATTCAACTTTGTGTATTAAGTTGCTGTTCAAATATCATCTCTTCTTTGAGCTCCCATACCCAATTTCTAGTAAGAAATATAATCTGATTTTTGCTGGAGAGTTTCATAGCAGGCTGCAACATACATTCAATACTGATAAGTAATAATAATTATTTTTATATTTACAACAATCACCTGCATTTGTGAGTTTATATTGTGTGTCACTTGTATTACATTTATGATTTCACTCAACTTTTACATATAATCTTGAGAGGTGCTAGCTTTCCCATTTGGCTGAAAAGGAAACTGAAGTTTGAAGTTGCAGAGCGACTTTTCCGAGATCTTAATATTATTAAGTAATGGAGCTAGGATCCTGACATAGGTCTGCCTGATTCCAGAAGAAGTTACTGAAATCACTATATGATTATATTTATCTATAGTCTTGGTAGCAATATGGGCTCTGTTTCTTCATCTAGACTGTAAACATCTTCAGGACACAAGAGTGTTTATTCTTGGAGTAAGTGACTTGGATATTTCCACATGTAGCAAGATATCAATAACTGAACTGAACATTTACCTAATAAAGTCATTGTTGTTGTTCAGTGCCTTTGCATAGTTCCAACACACAGTGAGCGTGTATGCCACGTAGGGGTTCAAAGACTGCAAATCTTTATGGGAGCAGACAGCCTCATTTTTCTTCCACAGAGTGGCTAGTGGGTTTGAGTTGCTGATCTTGTGTTTATCCTACAGTGCCGCCAGTGATCCAATAGAACTGTTATAAATACACAATGCTAAGGAAAAATGCTAGTTGTTTTAAGTTGTTTTTTTCCCCCATAAATCTCATATAAATGAGATATAAACATAAGCCCTGTCCCAGGAAAGAGACCTCAGGTCTGGCTCCCACTCTGGTCCCCATTCTACCACCCTACCCCACAGAAAAGCAGGGCCTAAGACAAAATGGAGTTCAAGTCAGAACTTGTGTAAATCATTTTAGTTATGTCAAACACCCCAAATTTTGGAGTGCCTTAACATTTCCCTTGAGAGTCTCTTACACAATGGGCTGTGATAGCAATCTGCATCACAAGGTCCTGATAGAGTATGCTGGCAAGCTCCTGCCACTTTCTGTTTGTTTGTTTATTATATATATATACACACACACACACACACACACACCAGTGTATATAGCATATATATATGTTGTTAAGTGCTGTCGAGTAGGTTCTGACCCATAGCGACCCTGTATATGGTTTCCAAGGAAACGCTGGTGAGCTTGAACTGCCAACCTTGCAGTTTAAATGGCTTTGCAGTCTGGTGCATTAACCCACAGCACCACACCAGGACTCCGCGTATATATAGCATGTGTGTGTGTGTGTGTGTGTGTGTATATATATATCCTTCAATGTTCCTTGGAGTTCCTCCCTAAGTATCATTGGCTCTGGATCATATGCTACCTCTTGAAATGATTAAACATTAACCATTTCCTTTAGGTACAGTGACTCTGTATTCCTTCCATCTTCTCTTGATGCTTTCTGCATCATTCAATAATTTGCCCAGAGAATCTTTCAATAACGAAAGTCGAGG
>NW_006408599.1:11374718-11387899 GCF_000296735.1 Chrysochloris asiatica | reverse complement strand
AATCTCATGGTCATCAGTTCGAAACTACCAGCTGTTGTGCAGGAGAAAGATGAGGCTTTCTGCTCCTGTAAAGATTTACAGCCTCGGAAACACTGTACAAGGTCGCTATGAGTCAGGACCGACTCCACAGCACATAACAACAGCAACAATGTGTGTGTGTGTGTGTGTGTGTGTGTGTGTATATATACTGCAAGGTCAGCAGTTCAAGCACAATAGCCACTCCTCAGAAACCCTATACAGAGTAGCTATGAGTCAGAATTGACTCGACAGCGCTTAACAACAACAATTTCACATTTCACTCAGCGTAATGTCCTTCAGGTTCATCCATGTTATGAGATGTTGTGTAGATTCATCATTATTTTTCATGGTTGTGTAGTAGTCTATTGTGTCTATGTACCAAAGTTTGTACCCATTCTGCTACTCTCTGTCTTTTGTCTTGTGCATTAAATCCATTTACATCCAGTGTAATTATTGATAGGTATAAGTTGATTGCTGTCACTTTGCTTGTGTTTTTTGGTGGTGTTGTGTTGCTAGTTTCTTATTTCCACATAAATTTATGCACTGAGTTAGTTTTGTTTGCATGTTTTCTTTTCATTTCCTTCATTGTTGTGTTAATGTTTACTAAATATTTCTGATTTTCCTCATTTTTATTTTGATGTGAAGGTGTATTAATATTCTTTGAGGTTACCCTGTAATTTCTTAATTCTCCCCCCCCCCTTTAAAACATTTCATTTTATCTCAAAATCTACTTGATTTCTTTGCCATTTTGAAATTCGTATCCAAACTAGTCTCTCTTTTGCTTTGTAGTTGATTTCATTATAAATTGATTTCTCAGGTTTCCTATTTTCAGTCTTATAGGTTTGTTTTACTTTGGATACTTTTATATCTGGATTGAGTTCTGAGTGTTGTTGTCATGTGTGTTAATTGGTTGTTGTTTGCTGTTTTTGGTTCTCAGTCTAAATAGCATCCTTTAGTATTTTTTTTTAAAGTTGGTCTACTTATTACAAATTCCTCTAATTTTTGTGTATCTGAAAATGTCCTAATTTTGCTGTTGTATTTGTGGGACAGCTTTGCTGGGTATATGATTCTTTGTTGGCATTTTTTTTTTTTCTTTCAGAATTTTATATGTCATCCCATTGCTCTCTTACCTATATGGTTTCTGCAGAGAACTCAGAGCTTAGTCTTACTGGCAACTTTGTAGGGAACCTTTTATTTTTTCCAAGATGCTCTCAGGATTCTTCTTTCCTTGTCTTTGGTTTTAGAAAGTTTGATTATGATATGTCCTGGTGATTTTCTTTAGAGGTCTATCCTGTTTGGGGTTCATTCAGCTTCTTTAATGGTTATCTTCTCATCTTTCATGATGTTAGGGAAATATTCTTTCAGTAACTCTGACAGTTTTCTTGGTGCTTTTTATTGTTATTTTCTATTTTGGAATCCTGATCACCCATAGTATTCCTCTTATTGTTGTTCCACGTAAAATTCTGCTCTTCTTCTGATTTCTCATTCTTTTTTCATATTGTTCTTCTAGCTTACTAGTATTGAGACTTTTTTTTTTTTCAAGGTCACTAATTTGGGCTTCCATTGATTTAAATCTACTCCTTTGTCCTTTCAAGGTATTGTCAATTTCTGAGATCTTAGTATTAATCTGGATTTCTATTTGCAGGTTTTAGATTGTTTTAAAATTTGCATTTATCTTGTCTGTTTGTTATTCTAGTGTTTTCCTAAATTGGTTTAAAGTTATTTCTGTGTTCTCCTTGCTTTCCTTCACTTGTTTGAAGTTATCTAAATATTCTTTTGAATTCTTTCTCAGGTAGTTCCATTACCTTTTCTTCCTAAGAAACATTTTCTGGCTCTGCATCTTGGCCATTTGTTTGAGCCACTCTCTCTTGTTTCATTGAGTTAAAATCTTATGTTGTCTCTAGGACATTGTGGTGTCGTATTTGTATTTAATTGATGATTGTATGTGGTGTGTTCTTAGCTTCACACCAATTGTCTCTTGGTGAGTGTGATTAGATAATGGCAATGTGTGTACCATTTTTTGTTCACTGATTGTGCAGCTCAGTTTAGGGTGAGTTTGGCTGGTGTTGGCTTATGTCTATCATATAATATAGGAGCTGGTGCCAGCTCTTGTCTAGTGGGTGGATTTGCAGAGGTTATTGTTGTGGCTGAGCTGTATAGGCATGCTTGCTGTCTCCTGCTGGGTGGGGCAAAAGGAGAAAACACACACAATAAAACAAAACAGAACAAACAAGCAAACAACAGAGAAAACAGAATATAATAAAGGAGAAAAAAAGAAATAAAAATGAAAAGCAACAAGAATAAAATAACTAAGAAGAGAAAAGAGGGTCAAGAAAATAGAGGCACACAAGAAAAAAATAAGAGAAAGTAAAAGGAAGATTGAAAAAAAAATTTAAAAACAGAGAGGGAAGATGAAAAGAAAGACTAGAGAGTAGTAAAGGAAAATAAGGGATACAAGAATGAGCAGATGGTGGAAATGAGAAACAGAAGAAATAAAATAAAACAAAAATGGAAACAGAACAGATAAAACTCAAGGGAAAGGAAACAGAGGAAGAAGGAGAAGAAAGAATAAATAAAAATAAAAAGACAGAACAATGAAAGGAAAAATAAGCAAAAATCTAGTGCAGTTGTTGGACCCCGAGAGGAGAAAACTCTGGGGGACTCCTGCTGGCCAAGGAACTCATGAGGTGAGTGGAAGAGGAATGTGGTGTCTGAGTTCCGAGTCCTAAATGGAGTTCCTGTAGGCCTATGGTTGTCTATAACCAGGGCACCAAATCTAGAAGTGGCTCATGAAGACCCTTTACACTGCTAATTTCAGTGCTTGTCAGAACCAGAGGGCAGCTGGAGGCAAGGTGGCTTATTATGAAGGTACCTGCTAGTCTAATTCTGGTCTGCAGGTTCTGTGGATTCTGTCAATCTGGAGCAGAGACAACCTGAATCCAGGTTGCAATGTGGAGAAGTGGGCAGCTGCCTCACTCTGGTTCAAACTGCATGACTCACAACTCCCGGAGAGCAGGGTCCGAGCTGGGGGTAGATAAGGATGGGGACTGGCCTCACCTGTTTTTCAGGGCAGTGTAGGGAGCAAAATGTAATCTCATCTTTTCCCTTAGCCGTGGGAATCTACTGTCAGGGTGCCATCTCTCTGTCTCTTCAAAGTTGCTAGCAAAAGATCAAGATGGTCTCACCACACAAAGCCAGCAGTCTGCTCACCAGTTAGTCTCCTTCTTTCACCACCCCTGTTCAGCTTCTCCTTCCAGTAGGTATTCAACCCAGTTCTCTAACCTTTTCTCTGAAGCTCACAGTTACAGGATTGTCTTCTTGGACTGTTACATTTCGTCTCTTGTATCTTTGTTGTAGAAGGTCAGTAGAGTTTGTCTGCATAGTTTATCATCTTCCTGAAAGTTGCCACCTTCTGTTTTGACTAACCACAGTACAAACATTTCTTAGTTATAAAATTTGGATATACGTACAAGTTAACAGCTGTCAGCAAGAAATGGAAGTTAAGATGGGTAAAAGTCTAGACCCTGAATCAGCCATTTTTCTTTGGTACAGGATTCTATCATTTAGACTCCATGACACCTCAAAGAAAGCACTGTTCTTGCTCATGCACTGATGTCTATCACCGACCAGTAAGCTCTCTGAAACTTCAGTGTCCTCATTACATAGACATGACTGATTGAATCATTGCCCAGTTAGTTGAACCTCTGATAGTGTAGTGATTATGAGTTGGTCTGCTAACTTCAAGGTCAGAGGTTCAAAACTACCAAAACTACCAACTGTTCCACGGGAGAAAGATGAGGCTTTCTGCTCCCATAAAGATTTACAGCCTCAGAAACCCTGTACAGAATCTCTATGAGTTGGAACTGACTTCATGGCATACAACCACCACCACCTCCCCTGAGGTCTGATTGATTTCACAAGGTAGATCTTTATGGATTGGAAGCCTGTACCCAAGAGTTACCTTATTAGCATAAGTATTTCATTGTGGTGTGGTGTGTTCATGGATAACAAAGACTCTAATCAGTTCTGAAGTGTCAAGGTTTTAGAGGTTATGTTTCAGAAATCGAGGACAAAGACTAAATTCTTGGGTCAAAGTTCATTGTAAGCCACACACCCTCATTGTCTTTCATCTTTAACACTCCTCTCCACTTTTATGTTTTGGGAATAAAGTGGGCAGAAATAGTGGCATACAGATATCTTAGAAATTTGTCATCTTGATTTGGAGAAAAGAAACAAGAGAGAGAAATAGAAAATTTGAGTAAATTTCAGAAAGTTGAGGTATGAGATTTTATTTGAAAAGAAGTATAGCTCATTTCTCTTTAAGGAGTGGGGAATGAATTTCTGTGTTACTCAATTAGAATATTTTTCTTGTAGAATTAAGCTTGTATCTTCTGTTTTATGGCCTTTGCTGGAGCTGGAGGCTGACACGGAAATATGCCCCTAAAGTACTGTTTCTTGATGTTTGTCAAATCAGGAAGTGACCTTTTTTTTCTCTCTTTAAAGTGGGCTAACTTTCTTTCTTTTTTCAATTTCTGTGAAACTTAAAAATGGCAGGATCTTGAGTTTGAAGTAAAAATAAATTTATCCCTGAGTGGGTAGGACAACTGAGTAAACCATTTCAGATTGTCCAGATCCTTTTAAATGTACAAAAACATATCTTCAGGAGTGAAGGGACAAGTTAAGAGATAGCATGTGAAGCCAACAGAATTTTTGAATTTGTTTTCCCTTTAAATTTTCCTTTTTTTGTTGAGAATATACAGGAATATGCAATAAAACATACACCAATTCAACTGTTTCTTTGTATACAATTTAGGGACACTGATTACATTCTATGAATTTTGTAACCATTTCCACCCCCCCTCCTTTTCTGAGTTGTTCTTTCCATTAACTTAAACTCACTGTATCCTAAACTAGTTGTAATTTTAATCCTAGATGCATACTTCTTAAAAGAGTATAATATTTAAGGTAGAACTTTTTTTTTTTTTTTTTTTAACCAGTTAAATGAAACTATTGTTTGATTTTAAGACTTCAGTGACTATTTTTGTCTTAAGTTTTAAATATTATTTCAGCGCAATAGTTTCAGGGGTTCATTCACCCTCCATGATGTTTCAGAAAGTCTAGAGTCTGTGAGACTTTGAAATTCTGTCCTGCATTTCCCCTCTTTTGACCAGAATTCTTCTGTGGAATCTTTGATCAAAGTATTCAGTGGTTGTGTGCCCCCCAGTTTGTTCCAGTTTATAGTGAACATATACAGGGTTTCTGATGATGTAGATTCTTCATGGGAGCAGAAAGCCTCATCTTTCTTCCATGGAGTGACTGATCAACGTGAATTACTGATTTTGTGGTTAGCAGCCCAGTTCATAATCCATTATATTATCAGGGATCCTTTTGGTAATGGTAACAAGATACTATTTATTTTTTCTGGTCTCATGGCAAAGGGGTCAGTTGTTCATGGTGGCAATTAGCCACACATTCTGAAACTTTCTCCTCTTCCTGAATTTCCTTCTTCCTATGTTGCTCCAGGTGAATAGAGCACTTTTTGCTTGCAAGAGGTAGAACAGAAATAATAGCCACATTATTAGACCAGTTAACCAGGATGTCCCATAAAGTCCAAACCAAGGAACCAAATCCCATGAAATGGTCAGTTGTACACAAGAAATTTCAGTGCTATTCTTCTTTATTTTGTCATTGTTGAAAATAGATCTGTTATTCAACATTTACCAATTCAACTTTCTACAAGTGTACAACGTATTGAAGACAATTACAATACTCAGCTGTCTGTGAATTCAGTTTTCATAGTTATTGTTTTTACTGAGAAGTAGGACAAAACAAATCCCAACCTAATTTTGCTTAAGATCAAACTTTCACTGTTTGAAGAGAGGGTATTGGTAAAATGAGAATATTCCAAAGTGTGGCTATCTGCTTGATACTCCTGGGCAGAAGACCTAGAGAGGAGCTAACCAATGAGGGGGAATTAAAGAGGTGTTTGAGAAATGGAAAATCTCTAGCCAAACACCTCTACGGGAAATTCTCTTTCAGTGAAACTCTAGAAGACTGGATGTTTGGAGAAGTGTTCAGAGAGATGTCATGGAAACACAGACCTGGCTTCAAGTCCCCTTTCCCTTCTTTTCAGTTCACAACAGGCATTTTTTGAGCACTTGCAGTAAATTGTAATCTTTGGGGCATCACTTAGTTAGCCAAAGTCTCAAGTGTTTCCACTGGTAATATGAGAATTATCATATTCACGTTTGACCTCAAATATTTAAATCACCTTAGGACACATTTTGGTACATGGGAGAGACTTGGTTTATGCTTGTAAAATGTATCTGAGTCTTTCTTTTGATTCTTAATTTTGACTTGAAGCATTAAACATTGTTGCTAGTAGCCATCAAGCGGATTCCAATCTATGGTGAGCTCACATGTGCAGAGTAGAACTGCGCTCCACAGGGTTTTTAAAGCTGTGACCTTTCAGAAGCAGATTGCCAGACTTTTCTTCTGAGGTGTCTCTGGGTGGTTTCAAACTGCTAACCTTTTTGATAGTAAATGAGTACTTAACAACATGCACCACCCAGGGATACCATGTTTTACACTAATCTAGTCCTGGTGTGGTGCTGTGAGCTAATGTGCCAGACTGCAAAGTCGTTTGCACTGCGAGGTTGGTGGTTCAAATTCACCAGCTGCTCTTTGGAAATCCTATACGGGGTCGCTATGGGTCGGAATCGACTCAACGGCACTTAGCAACAACAACAGTTAAATACATCTTTCAGTGACGTAACCAGACATCAAAACTGTTTCCCTTCCCTCACCCATAGTCAAATAAGCAAAGAGACATCTATTTCTTCCTTCTTCTACCCTCCCAGGCTCTTTCCCTTTTTTTTTTTTTTTTTGATTTTCCCTTCTCCCATATATTTGTTCTTATATTCCTTCCTGCTTACTCTCCAGTTGCAAAATTACTAGGTATATTTATCCTTTTAGTTTTGCATCGTACTTTCTTGTATATCCTAAATTGTTTATGATGAATATGCGTTACTTTTTATTAGGGATATACTAGAAACAACCATCAATACCTATCCATAGGAAGTTTCGCAAGTAAAATCATGGGATCATGCTAAATATATCATTTATAACCTTTAATTTTTGAGACATTTATTTTTTTATATGTCACAGAGGGAAAAAAAAAACCAAAAACATTATTTCCTTGTCTGAGCAATTTTCACTACCCCTTTCTAGGGAATATGGAATATATAAAAAATAAAATTACATTTCTCCCTCTGACACTAACCCACAATTGGTTGACCCAACCCTTTATAGCCTTTTCTTCTTGCTCTTTACAGTGGCTTTCTGGAGTACCTCATGCTGTTCTTCAGAAAATGTTAGGGTAGCTGACAGATAGTGGGGTAAACTGAACACTGTCTCTGGAAATTGAGAGAATAAAGGATTAGCCTAAGAAGACTATTCTGGCAGTTTAGCAAAACTGTAGAAGGTGATTCCTTATCTCTTAAAGGACTGGAACACAGGCCAGCTTGGAATATTCATATAGTCTTGAGTTCCTCCCACAAAAGTCTGCCTTTGGTTTCCCTGGTTAAGGATCCAGGCTGAGAAAGACCTGCAGAGGTCTCCAGGATTTATGGGATTAAGAGCCTCCCACTAACAAGGCCACATGGCTTTGCTTTTCCTTTCTCTTTCTCTTGCTCTGATATGATGGCGCTTAATAAGCAGTGTTTGTGGCAGGGGAATATGGTCTAAAATTAATAAATTTAAAACATTATAGAAATGATCCAATCTGCAATGGGATTAAGTTCTAATCGATTAATTCTAGGCTGAAAAACTAGTACTGAAATAGCACTACTGAGGCCTCTGGAAAATATGAGTAACACTGTCTGTGATTAAAGAATTACATTTAAAAACTAGAAAAAGCTAGAAGAAAATATGCATGCATATTAATTTGATCTGGAAATTGGTAAGGCTTTCACAACAGTGACATAAATTTATTGTTCTTGTTAAGTGCCATCAAGTCAGTTCCAACTCCTAGTGACCCTGTATAGGGTTTCCAAGAAGTGACTGGTGAATTTGAACTGCTAACCTTGCAGTTCAAACAACTTGCTGTCCAGTGCTTATCCTACAGCACCACTAAAATTCTATCTACATGACTACCAGCCCTGGTCTTGGGCCTGTGTATACCATTGCTTCTCAAACTTTAATGTGTATAGGAATTTCTTGAGAATATTGTTAAAATGTAAATTTTAATTCAGTAGGTTTAGGCAGGACCTAAGGTTCTGCATTTGCAACAAACCCCAAATTTATGCTGATGTTGTTGGTCCATGGACAATACTTTCAATATCAAATTTACCTGGCTATAGTGGTCCATTTTACTTAGAAGAAAATAATGGAGGAAACACAGCAGTTCAGGCACTGTTACTCCCCCTTTCTCCTCTCTCCAACTTGGCTCCCCAGTCCTACCACTATAACACCAAACTAAAACATACCACTTGCTGCTGAGTGGATTCCAACTCATGGCAAGCTATGTATATCAGAGAGGAACTGTGCTCCATATGGTTTTTAATTGCTAATCTTTTAGAAATAGATTATCAGACCTTTTTTCCAATGTGCCTGTGGGTAGACTTGAACACCCAACCTTTTGACTAGCAGCCAAGCACTTAACTGTTTGCACCACCCGGGGACTTCCCCTCATAACACAAGTATGAGTTAATGAAACTCTATGGTTGAGTATAGCAACAGCTATAGCATAAAGATCCCAAATTCCATAGGAACCTGTTATGGATTGAATTGTGTCCCCAATAATATGTGCTGTAAATCTTAATACTTATACCTATGGCTATAATTCTATTTGGGAATGGGGTTTCTTTGTTATGTCAATGAGACTATATTAGTGTTGTTGTTAAGTATCATGGAGTCGGTTCCAACTCATAGTGATTAGTGTAGAGTGTGTCTTAAATGAATCTTTTGAGATATAAAAAAAGATTAAACAAACATGGAAACAGAGATGAGGGAAGATAGATGCTATGATACTTGAAGACCGCCAAGGAGCCAAGGAATAGAAGCTGAAGAGACCAAGACCTTTTCTTAGAGCCGGCACAGAAGAAGCCTGCCCCTAGAGCCAGCACCCTAATTGTGAGAAAATATATTTCTGTTTGTTAAAGCCACCTACTTGAAAATACTTCTGTTATGCTGCTGTGGCTGCTGTTACGTGCCATAGAGTCAGTTCTGGCCCATAGCAACCCTGTATAGGGTTTCTGAGGAGCATCTGGTGAGTTTGCACCATTGACCTACCGGTTCAAACAGACTTTGCAATACAACACATTAACCCATACTAAAATCTGATACTGAGAAGAGGGGGTGCAGTTCTCACAAATTCCTAGAATGTGGAAGTGGTTTTGGAATCAGGTCATGGGTGGAGGCTGGAAGAATTCTAAGGTGGCTCATAGTGAAAGCCTAGAATTCCTTGAAGAGAATGTTGGGGGTAGAACTGTGGATGTCAGTGGCAATTCTACCAAGGGCTCAGAAGAAAAGAGTCATAGAGAAGTCTCAATTGTCTTAGACAGTTCATATGGTGCTGTCAACAAAATATTGCTTGAAATGTAGATGTTAAATGTGCTTTTGGTGAGACTTTAAGAGAAAATGATGAGCATGTGATTAGACGATGAAGAATGGGTGATGCTTATTGTGCAGTGACAAAAAACTTGTATGAATAATGTGAAAATGTTTGGTTGAAGGTAAAATTTATAAGCATTGAACTTGGCTATTTGGTTGAGGAGATTTCTAAGTAAGATCTTAAAAGGGCTTATTGGTATTACTCATAGTAAAATGCAAGAGGGAAAAGATGAACTTAAAAATGAACTGTGCAAAATCAAAACAAAAAAAGGATTTGGGAGACTCTGTTGTACAAATTTAAGGGCACATGTTTTAGAATTTTCACCAAGGGCATGGGTATACAATCTTGTGTTAAGGAGATGGTACTTGTGATGAATGGATCTAATCAACTACCATACCTTTCACCATAATTTATTCAACATATATACTGAGAAAATAATCTGAGAAGCTGTATTATATAAGGAGAATGTGGAATCTAGACCGGAGAAAGACTCATTATAACCTGTGATATGAGGATGACACAGACTTGCTTGCTTAAAATGAAGGAGACTTGAAGCATTTACTGATGAAGATAAGACTGCAACCTTCCATATTCTATTTGGGAATGGATTATACCTCTACATAAACAAAACTCTTCACATTTGGCCAATAAGCAATATCACACTAAATGGAGAATAGACTAAATTTGTCAACGATTTCATTTTATTTGAACCACAATCAATATTCATGGATGCAACAGTCAGGAAATCAATGTACTGCACTGGGCAAATCTGCTACAAAAGGTTTCTTTAAAGTTTTAAAAAGCAAAGATGTCATTTTAAAGAATAAAGTGTGCCTGAGCCAAAACATGGTATTTTCAATTGCCAAATACATATGTCCACCACTCATCTGTCAGTTTGTCATACTGTGGTAGCTTGTATGTTGCTATGATTCTAGAAGTTATGCTACAAGTATTTTAAATACCAGCAAGGTCACCCATGATGTACAAGTTTCACTTGAACTTTCAGAGGCAGACAGACTAGGAAGAAGGAAAGGCAAACTACTTCAAAATAGTTAGTCCATGAAAACCCTGTGAACAGCTGTAGAACACTGTCAGCGCCAGAATACTGAACACTGAAACATGATGAAGAGCACCAGAACATTTTTGGACAAAGTGCTGGAAGATAAGCCCCTCAGGTTGCAAGGCACTCAAAATATGACTAGTGAAGAGCTGTCTCCTCAAAGTAGTGTTGACCATGATGATGTGGATGGAGTAAAGCCTTCAGGACCTTCATTTGCTGATGGGGCACTCAAATGAAGAGAAACAGCTGTAAATATCCGTTAATAAACAGAACATGGAATGAATGAAGTATGAATCTAGGAAAATTGGAAATTGTCAAAAATGAAATGGAGCATATAAACATCAATATCATAGACATTAGTGAGCTGATATGGACTGGCATTGGCCATTTTGAATCTGACAATCAAATGATTTACTATGCTGGAAATGACAAATTGAAGAGGAATAGCATCACTTTCATTATCAAAAAGAACATCAAGATCTGTTGTAAAGTATAACACTGTCTGTGATAGAATAATATCTATATGCCTACAGGGAAGGCCAGTTAATACCACTATTATTCAAATTTTCACACCAACCACTTAAGCCAGTGATGATGAAATTGAAGAATTCTACCAACTTCTATAGTCTGAAACTGATCAAATATGCGATCAAGATGTATTGATAATTACTGGTGATTGGAATGCAAAGATTGGTAACAAATATAAAGGATCAGTAGTTGGAAAATGTGGCCTTGGTGATAGAAATGATGCTGGAGATCATATGATAGAATTTGGCAAGACCAATGACTTCTTTGAAAAAAAACTTTTTTATAAACAACATAAAAGATGATTATGACATAGACCTCACCAGACAGAATACACAAAAATCAAACTGACTATGTCTGTGGAAAGAGACATTGAAAATCTCCATATCATCAGCCATAACAAGACCAGGGGCAGACTGTGGAGCAGACCATTAATTGCTCATATGCAAGTTCAGGCTGAAGTTGAAGAAAAATTTAAAAAGTCCACAAGGGCCAAAATATGACCTTGAACATATCCCACCTGAATTTAGAGATCATTTCAAGAACAGATTTGATGTGTTAGACACTAAATACCAAATACCAGAATAGTTGTGGGATGACATCAAGAACATCACACAGGAAGAAAGTGAAAGGTTGTTAAGAAGACAAGAAAGAAGGAAAAGACCAAAATGTATTAAAAAAAAAAAAAAAAACTCTGAAATTTGCTCTCCAGTGTAGAGATGCTAAAGTAAATGGAAGAAACGAGGAGGTAAAAGAGCTGAATTGAAAATTTCAAAGGTCAACTTGAGAAGATAAAGTCAAAGTCAAATATTATAAAGAAACATGCAATGACCTAGAATTAGAAAACCAAAAGGGAAGAACACACTCAGCATTTCTCAAGCTGAGGAAACTGAAGAAAAAAACTCAAGCCTTGAATTGAAATACTGGATGATTCTATGGGCAAAGTATTGAATGATGCAGAGAGCATCAAAAGAAGATAGAAGGAACACACAGAGTCACTGTATTTGGTTTATGTTCAGCTATTTCAAGAGGTAGTATATGATCAAGAGCTAATGATGCTGAAGGAAGAAGTTCAAAGTTTATTGAAGGCATTTACAAAGAACAATGCATTGGAAACTGATGGAAAACAAATAGAAATATTTCAACAAAATGATATATCATTGAAGGCATTCACTCATTTATGCCAAGAAATTTGAAAGAAAACTACCTGGCCCATAGACTGAAAGAGATGCATATTTGTGCCCATTCCAAAGAGAGGTGACTCAGTGGAATGTGGAAATCATTGGACAATATCATTAATATCGAATGCAAGTAAAATTTTGCTAAAGATAATACAAAAATGGCTGCAACTAACTGTACATTAACAGAATGCCTGAGGTTCAAGCCAGTTTCAGAAAAGGATGTGATTGAGGAATATCATTGCTGATGTCAGATGGATCTTGGCTGAAAGCAGAGAATACCAGAGAGATGTTAACCTGTGCTTTATTGAATACACAAAGGCTTTTGATTGTGTGGCTCCTGAGAAGCTATAGACAATATTGCAGAGAATTAATATTCCAGAACACTTAATTGTGTTCATGAGGAATCTGTACATAGACCAAGACACAATTGTTCAAACAGAACAAGGTAACACTAAATGGTTTACAACTTGGAAAGGCCTGTGCCAGGGTTTTATTCTCTCACCATACTTATTCAATCTGTATGTTAAGCAAAGTAAACTGAAAAACTGGATTATATGAAGAAGAATGTGGCATTAGGATTGGAGGAAGATTCTTTAACAACCTGTGATATGTAGATTATACAACCTTGCTTACTGAAACTGAAGAAGTCTTAAAATATATTTACTGGTGAAGATCAAAGACTACAGCCTTCAATCTGGGCTGCACCTCAATGTAAAGAAACAGAAATCCTCACCACTGGACCAATAAATAACATCATGATAAATGGAGAAATGATTGATGTTGT
>NW_006408599.1:11374069-11374618 GCF_000296735.1 Chrysochloris asiatica | reverse complement strand
AATAAACAACATTCTTATCAATGGAAAAAAGATTGAAGTTGTCAAGAACTTCATTCTTCTTGGATCAACTATGAACACTCACGGAAGCAGCAGTCCAGAGATCAAATGACGTATTGCATTAAGCAAATCTGCTGCACAAGACTTTTTTAAAGTGTTGAAGAGCAAAGACATCAGCTTGAGGACTAAGGTGCAACTGACCCAAGCCATGGTATTTTCAATCACCTCATATGCATGCAAAAGCTGGACAGTGAATAAGGAAGACCATAGAAGAATTGATGCTTTTTGAGTTATGGTGTTGGAGGAGAATGTTGAAAATGCCATGGACTGCCAAAAGAACCAATAGATCCATTTTGGAAGAAGTGCAGCCAGAGTGATCCTTGGAGGCCAAGATGGCCAAACTTCGTTTCTCATACTTTGGACATATTGTCAGGAGGGAGCAGTCACTGGAGAAGGCTATCATGTTTGGTAAGGTGGAAGGTGAGAGGAAAAGAGGAAGACCCCCAATGAGATGGATTGGACAAGTGGCAGCATCGATGGACTCAAGCGTGG
>NW_006408599.1:11366892-11369185 GCF_000296735.1 Chrysochloris asiatica | reverse complement strand
AAGCAGCAGTTAAGAAATCAAAGGATGTAAGCAAAGATGTCAGTTGAGGCCTAGGATGCACCTGACCCAAGCCATGATATTTTCAATAACATCATAAGCATGTGAGTGTTGGACAGTGAATAAGAAAGACTGTAGAGTTACAGTGTTGGAGGAGACTATTGAAAGCACCATGGACTGCCAAAAGAACAAACAGATCTGTTTTGGAAGAAGTACAGTTAGAATGTTCCTTGGAAACCAGGATGGCTGAACTTCGTCTCTCATACTTCAGGCCAAACTCTTTGTCTGTCATACTTTAGACATATTATCAAGAGAGACCACTCCATGATGGATATCCTGTTTGGTAAATTGGAGGGTCAGAGAAAAAGAGTAAGTCCCCAAACAAGATGGACTGGCACAGTGGCAGCAGCAATGGGCTCAAATATAGCAAGGATTATGAGGTTGGTGCAGGACTAGGTAATGTTTTGTTCTGTTGTGCACGGGGTTGCTTTGAGTCAATACCAATTGGTTGGCACCTAACAAATTAACAAAATTGTTTTTTTGTCTGTGAAAGCTGAACAATGAGTAAGGAATACCAGAGAAGAATTTATGCCTTTGAATTATGGTATTGATGAATAATATTAAATTTGCCATGTACTGCAGGAAGAAAGAATAAATACTTCTTTGAAATGAGGATGGTGAAACTTTGTCGTGTGTACTTTGGACATGTTCTCAGGACAGTCTCTGGAGAATGACATCATGCTTGGTAAAAGAGAGGATCAGTGAAAAAGTAGAAGACCCACAATGAGATGGACTGAAAAAGTGCCCGTAATAATGGCTCAAACGTAGGAACAATTGAGAGACTGGTGCAAGATGCGATAGTGTTTACTTCTATTGTGCACAGGATCACTACAAGCTGGCAAATACAGCAGAAAACTCACCATCAATTTAGAAGAGGACAGAGAAAGAATGAAAGGAAGTAAAACTACCTTTTGGAATTCTATAGTCAGGAAACACGCCAAAGGAGCTGCATCTGTTGTCCTTTAAGAAAAGAAGAGGAACATCCCTGGAGCAGCTTGGAGATCAGCAGAACTGTTGGCATGAGCATGGGAAACAAGGCTGTTCTGTTCTCAAAGAGTGGAAGGGCAGCCTACTGAGTTCCAAAGGGCGGGGTTTTAGCTTTCTTGGTTTCAGAGTCAGATCTTTAAGGGGATTCTGGAGTATAATTTTTGTTTTGTTCCTGTCATCCTCCAGGAAGCTGCCAATCTCCTTTGCAACTAGGGTGATACAATGGATTAGTTTGAGGCAATGGGATATGATGGGGAAACTGTGAGTTGGTATAGTTCTTTGAACTCCTTGTTAGCTAGTTGCATGGCTGAGGGCAGAGGAAACTTCACGGGACTGCAAGCAATACCTGTAGGGGATGGTGGAGCCTCAAGGTGGAGAAAGACCAGTAGAATAGGTGAAGAGATAAGAATGGGAAAGTGAGAGTAAAAGTTGCTATATGTTGTGTGTGATGTAACCCAATATTGTATTGTTCAAACCAGGACACCTAAGTGGCAGATGGGCTGATTTTAATAATTACTGTGAATTACACAGGACAACACATACACATTAGAAGTGTTCTACCCAAAGCAGGACATATATTATTATACAGCTATAGCTATTTTGTTGTAACCCAACAGGATCTTCAATAAACTCCGTGTTACTTGCCATTGTGTTGTAGAGCTGTGCATATGTTTGGAAGGGATAGATACAATGAAGCACCAAGACCAGCCTCCAAGTGGATATAGAGATGAAACCAGAGACCATTCACAGTGATTTATTCATGTTTGAGTAATATAAATGAGAAAATGCAGGCTTAGTGAAGACATGGCTTTATAAAGTCACAAAATCAGTAAATGACAGAACCAGGGCTCGGACTTTTGGTCTCTTCATTTCTTTTTCCAGAGTTTTGTACTACCTCTCCATATTAGAGGAATAGGGGGATGTGCAATAATAACAAGTTGACCCTGAAACCTCAGGGACTTAATTAAAATGTATTTCTCACTCATCTGATAGCTAACGGGTAATGTTTATGGTTTCTAAAGCGACTGTGGAAAGGAAAGGGAGTATAGAGGATTGCACATAAAATATAATGTGGATTAGACCTGGGAGTAGTTTATATCACTCCTCCCTGTGTGCTATTGGCCAGAACTCTCTCATATGACCCCAACCTAAGTGCAAGGGAAACTTGCAAAAATCTTCCTGTGTGCTCAAGGAGAATAAAGAATGTAGCAAACACATAGTATTTTCTCTGCACACTCTTTAAGAACTG
>NW_006408599.1:11341560-11366692 GCF_000296735.1 Chrysochloris asiatica | reverse complement strand
TCTGAGGACTCATGAGTATAGAAAAATGCTCTAATCCCCATTCCAGTCTTCTTTAGATGAATCCCTGCCATTTTCTGTCCATACTGAAGACATCTACAACACTGGAACTAGGACTTCTGGTCCTCTGGTCTCTTGATACTTCATTTCCCCTACAATCCTATATTAAGAACTCTTGAAATAATGAGCACAAAGGAACTTTATGAAAAGAAGTGGTGATTATTGTGTCATAGTCAGAGGAGAGGAAGTTGTCTATTTATCCTTTAACATGTATTTTTGAGCACCTACTAAGTGCCAAATATTTTTGCTAGAAACTAGAGATTGAATGCTATTTTTGTTGTTAAGTTCTGTCAAGTTGGTTCCAACTCATAGAGACTCTATATAGAGAGGGTTTCCAAGGAGTGGTTAGAGGGTTTGAACCACCAACATTGCATTTAGCTTATCATATAGCACCAACAGTGACTAATTAAAAAATATATATATATACTTGCTGGCCTCTTGGATTTTTAACCCCCTGTTGTTAGGTGCCACTGAGTTGGTTCCGACTAATAGCAAACCCATGCTCAGCTGAAAGAAACACTGCCTTGCTCCTGCGCTATCCTCACAATTATTTTTGTTTGAGCCCATTTTTGCTGCCACTGTGTCAACCCATTTCATTAGGAGAATTCTGGCTGTACTTCTTCTAAGACACACTTGTTTATTCTAGCAGTCCATGGTACTATTAATATTTTTCTCCAACACCATAATTCAAATGTATTGCTTCTTCTCCCGTCTTATCCATTGTCCAACAATCACATGTATCTAAAGTGATTAAAAATATCATGATTTTGGTCAGGGGCACCTTAGTCCTCAAACTGACATTTAACATTTTAAAGAAGTCTTTTGCACTCTCTTTAAGACTTAAATTTAAAGGGAACACATGAGCAGGCATGTAAGCTTGCTGGTGACCACATTGGTCTACTGGTGAGTGGAAGTGGGAGAAAGGCAGCAGTGAAGAAATGGGCAAAGTTCAACCACGTTCCCTAGACTCTGTTGACTTGGAGATGAGAGAGAGAAGAGGAAGGGCTGGTTGGTCCAAAGTGTGGTGAGACTTGGGGACACCTGAGCCCATGGACAAGGACATAGCCATGGAGGGCTAGAGCTGAGAATGAAACATCCAACTTTCAGATAGTACCCATTTGACCTAGCTTCAATGATTTGATAATCAGAACTCGACTAGAGGACAATTTTGGTAAAGTAAATGAGGACAAATTGCTACAATTTGGTAAACTTGACCTGTAGCTCAAAATACCAACAGAGAGGGAAGGAGTCTTCACATCAAGTATCCATGCTATCCCCTCTATATATAAACATTGGCTTAGACATTGGCTGCCTAAAATGAGGGGGTGATAAAAGCACGAAGTAACTGGCTTACACGTTTTCAAGAGGGAGTTTAGTTTAAGAGTTTGTGGGGAAATATAGAGTCCCCACTAAACAGTTTTCATCTTGTCTAAATGGGCTTGGTGAAAAGAGATGGGGATAAGAATCTTATGATTCAATAGTGAAATTGTTATCATGACTAATTGTGACTGTCACAATTGTAAAGGTAGAAGTTTTGTAACAAAAACAGGAGAGTAGTTAATCTAACAGTCCAGAAACAGAGGACCCTAGGACCTGAAGGGGAAAGAGCACAAGCGGAATGCGGGTCCAGAGAAGCTGGAACACCAGAGATGGGGACATGGAGAGAGGGAGCAGCTGAGGACTCTAGAATCATGGAAAGAGAGGGACTGAGAGCTGGGGGCCAGGAGGCAGACTTGCAGAATGTGCCCTTTGGTGGTATGAATTATTATATAGTCTTGTGTATTTAAAAGAAAAAAAAAAGGAGCTAAAATGAACAGAGAGAAATACTGTTAACTGATGGTACATGGAGGGGATTATAATCATTGTAATGAAACAAAGTATATGATTTGTTGTATGTAAAACTGATGATGTGCCCTGTAAACTTTCACTCAAATCACAATAAAAACTTTAAAAAAAATTAATAAAATAAAAGAATTTTTTTGCAGCAGATGTGCCTAATGCGATACTTCTTTTGATTTTTTTCCTTACATAAGTTCCTTACATAAGTGCTGATTTTGGATCCAATCAAAATGAAGGTTTTGACAACTTGAATCTTCTCTCCATTTATCATGATGCTATTCACTGGTCTCATTGGGAGGATTTTTTGTTTTCTTTACATTGAGGTGCAATCCACACTGAAGACTACAGTCTTTGAACTTCATCAGAGTTTCAAGCCCTCCTTGCCTTCTACCAAGCAAGGTGAGTCACCTGCATATAGTAGGTTGTTAACGATGCCAATCCTGATGCCATGTTCTTCTTCATAAATCCTTCTTCTTGGACTATTTTGCTTAGCATACAAATTTAATAAGTATGGTGAAAGAAGGCAACTCTGGTGCATTTCCTGATTTTCAACCATTCTATACCCCATTGTTCTGTTTGAGCAACTGACTACCTCTTGGTTTATGTATAGTTTCCTCATGAGCAAAATTAAGTGTTCTGCAATTCCAATCATTTGCAATGTTATCCATAGTTTGCTGTGATTCACACAGTTGAATGCCTTTGCACAGCCAATAAAGCACAAGTAAATGTTCCGGAAGACTTGTTCTCTGCAATGTTGTCCATAGCCTGTCATGATCCACACAACTGAGAGTCTTTGTATAGTCAATAAAGCACAGATAAACTCTGCATTCTCTGCTTTCACCAAAGACCCATCTGATAATCAGCAATACTATCCCTAATTTCACATCCTCTTCTGAATTTGGTTTGGATTTCTTGCATTCCCTGAAAATGTACAGCTGCAACCATTTTTTAATTACCTCCAGCAAGATTTTACTGGAATGTGATATTAATAATGTTGTTAGATTATTTTTCATTCCATTGGGTAACCTTTCTTTGGAATGGGCACACATTTGCATCTCTTCCAATTGGTTGGCAAGGAAGCTGCTTTCCAAATTTCTTGGCAGAGATGAAGTGAGGAGTGCCTCCAGTGCTGCATCAGTTTGTTGAAAGATTTCAAATTGTATTCCATCAATTCCTAGAGTCTTGTGTTTCACCAATGCCTTCAGTGTGGATTGGACTTCCATCAATACTATTGGCTGTTGGTCATATGGTACCTCTTGAAATGGGTGAATGTTGATCAATTCTTTTTGGTACAGGGATTCTATGAATTCTTTTTTTTTTTTTTTTAAGTTTTTATGGTGAATTGAGTGATAGTTTACATAGGAGAACATCAGTTTTACACACATCCTATCATATTTAGTTTCATTACAATGATTACAATTCCCTCCATGCATCATCATTCAACAGTATTTGCTTCTATTACCTCTTTGTGTGTGTGTGAGTATGTGCGTGTGTATATACATAAAAACACTCAGGAATATATAATTATTTAAACAACCATAGGGGGCACATTCTGCAAGCCTGCCTCCTGACTTTCTGCATCAGTCAATATTTTACCCATAAAATCTTTCAATATTGCAAGTCAAGGCTTGAAATTTTTTCTTTAGTTCTTTCAGCTTTAGACATGTTGAGTGTGTCCTTCCCTTTTGATTTTCTAACTTCAGATCTTTACATATTTCATTTTTTAAACTTTACTTTGTCTTCTCGAACTGCCCTTTGAAAAATTCTGTTCAGCTTTATTATTTCTTCATTTCTCTCAGCTGCTTAGTGTATCTATGCTCAAGAACAAGTTTCAGAAACTTTTCTAGCATCCATTTTCTTTGTTTCCTACTTTTAAATGACCTTAGCTTTCTTCACGTATGATGTTCTTGATGTCATCTGATCTTGGGTCGTTAGTGTTTAATGCATCAAATCTGTTTTTAAGATGGTCTCTAAATTCAGATGGGCTGTTTTCAAGGTCATATTTGGCTCTCATTGGCTTGTTTTAAATTTATTCAGCTTCCGCCTGAACTTGCATATGAACACTTAGTTATCTGTTCCACAGTAGGCCTTGTTTTGGCTGATTATATTGAGCTTCTCCATTGTTATTTCCCACAGATAAAGTGAATTTGATTCCTGTGTATTCCATCTAGTAAGGTCCATGTGTATAGTTGCCTTTTATGTTGTTTAAAAATTATAATTGTGATGAATAAGTTGTTCTTCAAAATTCTATCATGATATTTCTAGCATAATTTCTATCACCAAGGCTATATTTTACGACTATTGAGCCTTCCTATTTCCAACTTCTGCATGCATTCACCAATAATTACCAATGCATCTTCATTGTATGTTTGGTCAATTTCATGCTGAAGAAGTTGATCGAATTCTTCAGTTTCATCATCACTGGTTTTAGTAGTTGGTATGTAAAATTAAACAGTAGTGTACTAAATGATCTTCCATGTTGGTAGTATCCTATCATGACGACATTGTACCTCAAGATAGATTTTGAGATGTTCTTTTTGGTGATGAATGTGACACCATTTCTCTTTAATTTGACATTTCCAGCACAGTCACCATATGATTATCTGATTCAAATGGCCAATGTCAGTCATTTTAGCTCACTACTGCCTAGAATATTGATCTTTATGCATTAAATTTCACTTTTTGACAATTTCCAATTTTTCTAGATTCATGCTTTGTACATTAGATGTTTTGATTATTAATGGATGTTTGCTGCTGCTTCTCCTCATTTTGAGTTGTGTTCTATCAACAAATGAACATCCCATTCATGTCATTATGGTCAACTCTACTTTGAGGAGGCAGCTCTTTTTCAGTTGTATTTTGAGTGCCTTTTGATTTGAGAGGCTAATTTCCTGGCACTATATCTGGCAGTATTCTGGTGCTATTCATAAGTGAACTTCCTTTCCTTCTTTCTTGTCTGTCCTGGTCTTTAAGCTCCATTGAAACTCCCTATTGGTGACCCTGGTGGCATTTAAAATACCAGTGGCATTGCTTCCCAGCATCACTGCAGTATGTCAAGCTGACAGACAATTGGGGTGTGTGTGTGTGTGTGTGTGTTTGTCTAGTAAGGACTACATTACCATTAGTTTGAATTGAATCTATGACAACAAGTTAAAGACTATATAAACTGGTTTTGTGATTATCTGGATATATTAGCTAATTATGGATTTTAATTAGTTCTATTGGAGTATTGGTATGGCGCTCTAGGATAAGCACTGGACTGCTAACTGCAAGGTTGGTGGTTCAAACCCTTGGGAACCCTTTACAGAATTGCTATGAGTCAGAACTGACTCGATACCACTTCACAATGACAACAATGAGTTCTATGAAGGAAAGATACACAGTGATAAGAATGGACATCACAGGGCACTCAATCTAATTTAAGGGTCATGAAAGCTCCTATAGAAATTAAGATTGGATTAAAAAGTTGAAGATGAAATTAGAAACAGACTAATGTTGTTGTTGAGTTGGTTCTGACTCATAGTGACTCTATGTACAACAGAATGAAACTCTGCCTGGTCCTGCATCTTCCTCACAATTGTTGTTATGAGCCAATTGTTGCTGCCATTATTAGTTAATAACAATAAGAGTGTTATGATAACAACATTTATTGAGACCTGTGTCTCAGGCACTGATCTAAATACCTTTCATATATTATTTCATTTATTCTTTACAATCATTCTATGATTTAGATATTACCTCCCTTTTAGAAGAATAGGACCTGTAGGACCCAAATAGGTGCATTTCCCAGTGAAAAGGAACAGCATGAACAAAGATCCTGTGGTTGAAGAGAACATGGCACATGACATATTTGGGGAACTGAGAGAAAGTGGAAGTATTTTGCATAAGTATATGAGTATTGTGTAAAATACTACAAGGAAAACAACTTATTTTCCCATCAAAGTGTGAATGTGTTGGCAGAGGGAAGAGAGAAGCAAATATCTTTAGTACATAATATGAATTTATGGAGAATTTGATTTAAAATGATTGTGTCTGCATTTCACATTGTGTTACCACAAGAATTCAGTGAAATCTAAGCTTTGGAAAGATGCCTAAAATCCAATAATACCAAAGGAGGAGATTCAGGGTTTACTAGCACTTTCTACTTTTGAAGCCATGAAGTTGAAGCCATTGAGCTGGTTATGGGATTATGGAGGTTTAGTAATTTAAAGAGTTCAAGGAAGAATATTTCCACTTGACCTAATTTAAATCTGTAATGTGGACTGGTTGTAATAATAATTTTGTATAATACAATGATAGCTTATCTATTCTGGCTCAGAATGCTTGCACAAGAGGCTGATAGGAACAAATCTTTTCTTCTCAGAAAATGATCAGCTCTTTTGAAGTTACAGTTTGATTCTTTCTGCAAGGCAGTGTTTTGTTTTCACTGAATTGACTTTGAAGAGACATTTCCTGGCATTTCTTAATTCTGTAGAGGAGATTTCTCCCTTTGATGCTGAGATATATAGGAGCATAATTGCATGTGTTGTACATATAATATTGATGTAGGTCCATGTATCTGACTGATCCATGTGTTCATCTAACCAGCATTTATTTAGCACCTGTATGTGTTTGAGAATATTGCTTGATACAGTGCTAGAAGAGAAGCCACCTAGATTGGAAGGCACTTAATAGAAAAAATGGCAGCAATAGTGGACTTTAGCATACCAATGTGCATAAATATGGCATGAGACTTGCCAATGGATGTTTTGTTCTGTTGTGTATGTGGTTGTCATGTCATGAACTGAAGCTAACTTGATAGCAACTATGAACAAAAATAACATATATTAGCTCTGATAATACTGCAATGAACACATCAGATATGAGTTATGTTTTCATGGCCATGAAACTCCCTGTCTGAAGTTGCTTATAGTGTAGTGGTTATGAGTTGGGCTGTTAACCTCAAGGTCAGCAGTTCAAAACAACCAGCTGTTCCATGAGAGAAAGGTGAGGTTTTCTGCTCCTGTACAGATTTACAGCCTCAGAAACCCTATACCGGGTCTCTACGAGTTGGAACCAACTCCACAGCACACCATCACCACCATAAATACAAAAGTAAAAAGAAATAGTTGAGTCCTAAAAAACAGAAGAACACGTAATATGAGAGAGAATAACAAGTGTATGTCTCAGACTGGCTGGTGTGCTAGTTAGTGTCTGTTTGCCCCAGCAATCTCTCTCCCCTTTTCTCCAACCTCCTGGGAGGCTGATCTGCACAGACTGCCTCCACCCTCTGATTCTCAGTTGAAGACTGGCCATTGAGAATGGTGGAAGAAGGAGGCTGAAGTATTTGCCTCCCTACTGTGTTGTCCTGCTCTGTCGTGCCCCTTTACTGAAGGAGAACTGTCTTAAAGGTGATCCTCTTCTTTTTACTACAGTTAATTCTCTCCAGGTTTGGGTGTTCACTTCTGTCCCTCCCTCATTCCCCCAACTCACCCAGTTGCAGACTCTACTGTTGCTAGTCCTAGGGTATAGTATTATCTTTTGTTGGTGCCCCTAAACTATGACCAGGGTTTTTTCCCTCCAACTCTGTAATATTTTCTTTAAATTCTGCTTGGGAATGAATATGGAATTTCTACATTCCCATAATATTGTATGATGATGGTGGTTGTGTGCCATGGAGTCAGTTCTGACTCATAGAGACCCTGTATAGGATTTCTGGGACTGTAAATCTTTATGGAAGCAGAAAGCCTCATCTTTCTTCCATTGAATGGCTGGTAATTTTGAACTGCTGACCTTGAGGTTAGTAGCCCAACTCATAACCTCTACATTACCCTTTATTAACATTTCCATTAATCTTGTTTGGTGAATAACATCTAGTTTTTGTCAGAGCCCTAACTGATATTTATCCAAGAAGGTCTTTTTGACAGTGTTAATTTTCAGGTGAAATCTGAAATGTCAGAAGTTATGGATTAGGCTTTATGGGGAGGAAGTGGGAAATAGAAATGGGGAAGAGTATTTGCAAAAACTCCAGAGCTGATGATGATCAAGGGTAGGGACATAGGGGAGGGGATGCCCAAGGAGGCTATTGAAGTAAACAGGGCAATCATGCCTACCTGGCTTTGTAGATGCTGTTAGGGAGTTTGGATTTAATACTTATGTGATGGGAAACTAATGAAGGAGTTTAGATGGGACATTAGCATAATCAGATTTGATCTATTAATCCATTCATTTGCTTGAAGTCATTAATTGATATTTAACATGTGCCAGGACCTGCACAGAGTCCTATGTGTGTAGGGTGTATAAGTTTCCTATGGAAAGAGTTCGAATATGAGTATATATACAAGACATGTATAAAATAGTATATGGTTATTGATAATGACAGATTGTTTTTAGCTGAGATGAATAAGGAAGACTTCCCGGAGAGGATAGCATTTTAGTGGGACTTTAAAGGATAGATAGATATTCGATATTGATGATGGGAAGGAATTCTAGAGAAAGTGAATTTTGTCAGGCAGTGCTGTTCCAAGTAACTGATGTATGCACTAATGAGACAAGAATCTTTTATCTGAATGTAAGTCAATGTCTGCTTCTTTCAAGACAGTCTTGCAATAGGCTACCTGGAATTTGGTAGTGTGGTGGATAGAAAAAGAGAAGGTTAGTAACGTGGAAGGCATGCAAATGCCTAGGTAGGTTGTTGGGGCTTTATGGTGTGGGTAATGGTGGGACAGTAAACGTTACTGAGAGACGTAGCAAGATTAGAGCGTTGATTTAGAAACAGTATCAGGATGGGGCTCTATAGATCCAAGGGGGGAAATGTGGAGCAGGGATCTGAGAAAGCCACGGTGGAGATTCAATTTTTTTCTTGTAGTTTCATTAATTTAACAGGAGTTGTTTTATTTTATTTTATTTTCAACATTTTGTTGTGAGTTGAGTAAAGGTTTACAGATAAGATCATCAGTTACATATTCAACAAATCATATGCTTCATTTCATCTCAATGATTGCAATCCCCTCGCTGCAACACCAGTTATCCCACTTCCTTCTTGTGCTTCCTATTTCCAGTCCACTCACCCTCCCAATCTTTCTGAGCTTTGTCCTTAGGTAGATATTGCCCCTTTGATCTTGAATGGTTGACCATTCCATGGTGAGTATAGCTTACTAGTGGTGTTCCCCCTAAACACCTATCTACCAGTTGTTTGGAAATTGGGCTATGAAGGTGAGTTCCATTTCAGACTCAGGTTCTTCCAGTCTCTTTCTTACCAGTAAGTAAGCCCAGTCTTTTTAAATTTTTATAAATAACTTGATGTTTTTTCCACATTTTCTTCCACTCTATCTAGGATGTTCTAATGTGATTGATTTCAGAGCAGTTGGTAGTGGAATCTTGGTACCATCTAGTTCTAGTTCTTTGGGACTCAGATTCATAGAGATTAATGTTCACAAGAGCTATTTTATTTTTAAGATGCTGATGTGGTTTAAATAGTAGGAGTACACCTACTTCTTACTTAACTGATTTTCTTGTTATTTGAGATTTCACATTTATGACAATAGCCACAAAATTTATCTGAACATTTTGCACATTAATGTCATATGCCTGGCAGTAATGAAAACTGAGGTGCAAGGGTGCTGGCTGAGATGGTCATGGGTATGTCATCTTGGCTGGGCCATGAATGATTCTTGGTGTTTTGGTAAGTATATACTGGTGAGATTCGGCAGTTAGGTAATTATGTATTCAGCCTTCATTTTGTGATTTGATGTGATAGTTAAGGTTTTTTGTCAACTTGATTGAGCCAAGATTATCAGTAGTTTGGCAATTAAGAATAGGAGTCCTGGTGTGGCACTGTAGGATAAACACTCGACTACAAAGTTTGAACTGCAAGGTCAGTTTGAACTGCAAAGTCAGTGGTTCAAATTCACCAGCCACTTCTCAGAAACACTATACAGGGTAATTATGTGTCAGAACTGACCTGTTGGCACCTAACAACAACAGTCCTACATGATGAGATTTGCTATGAGCTTCCAGTTAATTATAAAGGAAGTTTCCTCAGGGGTGTGGCCTGCTTCCAATATATTGGATACTCAGGCAAAGCTTGCTTGTTTTTTGCTGGGTTTGCTGCATCTAGCCTGTCATGTGACCTCCAGTTCTTTAGACTAGAGCTAGTGGCTCTTTGTATTGCTGGACAATCCTGAGAGTTGTCAATAGTCTGCCATCTTACTTGCCAACCTTGGATTCAGTTGTCTCTGCAGCCAGAAGCCTGCCTTCCAACCTGCCAATCTTGGGTTCACCAGGTTTTGCAGCTACCTGAGGCAGGAGAAGCCTTCAGAGTGACATCTGATCCCAGTCTGGCATCTGCTCCATGGCCTTGGAACTTGCTACCTCATGACTGTGAGCCAGTTTCTTGCTACACACACACACACATATCTCTATCTATCTATCTATCTATCTATCTATCTATCTATCTATCTATCTATCTATCTATCTATCGAGTTGTTGTTGCTAAGTGCTGTTGAGTTAGTTCCAATGCATAGCAACCCATATAGGGTTTCTGAGGAGAGACTGGTGGGTTTGAACCACTTACCTTGGCTCAAACAGACCTTGTTTGTAGGGATTCCAAAGAGTGACTGGTGGGTTTGAACCACCGACCTTGTGACCCCAATATACCTTGCAGTCTAGCGCATTATCCTTCAGCGCTACAGCAGGACTCCAATATATATACCTATGGAGTCCTGGTGTGGTGCTGTGGGTTAACACGCTGGACTGCAAAGTTGGTTTGAATCTCAAAGTTGGTTTGAACTCTAGGGGGTTCAAGCTCACCAGCTGCTCCTTGGAAACCCTATACAGGGTTGCTATGGGTCATAACAGACTCGACAACACTTAACAACAATACATACATACATACACAGTTCCAGTGTGGTGCACTGGACTGCACAGTTGATTTGAACTGCAAGATGGTGATCTAAACCTACCAGTTGCTCATCAGAAACCCTATAGAAGATTGCTGTGACTCAGAACTGACTCAGTGGCACCTAACAACAAGAACAACAACAGCACACACACATTTATGTATAAAGCTAGGTGACTGTGAATATGGAGGAGTACAATTAAGAGTAGTAATTAGGAAAGTTCTAAGGCTGGAAGGGGCCCGAGATGACTGCGGATCTGAAGACAGTTTTTGTGGCTGGGAAATAGAGATGACTGTGGCTTCTGCATCGAAGTTGTGAGTCCTTGAATCATCCTGGCTGTGCCAGTTTCAGGAGTACAGCCACACCACCATGTCCACTTATAAGTCACCACAGGTGCCATCTCTGGAGCTCTCGCTGTGCATCCGGTGCAGTGGTAGGCACTTTCCATGCATGATCTCACTCTTCCCAACAGCCTTGGGAAACTGGCATTACCAGGCCCATTTTACCAATGAGAATACTGAGGTTCACAGACTTCCATAACTTGCCCAATATATACAATTAGTAAGGGACCGAACCAGATTGGAAACTGGTTCCATTTTACTGCACAGCCTCAGTCCTTAAGGCACATGCATTTTTTCTTACCATGGTCCTCCTCCTCCCCAACTCCAGTTGTTGAACAAGTGCAAATTGGATTCAACTGATGATTGCCTAGCATCACTTAGCTCACCAGGTGGCAGATTTAGGGCACTACTGTCCCTAAGATAAGAAACATCAAAATAACACAGCCTCTGTTTTGAAATAAGAATCTGTACTCAGGACAGATGAAATAAATCTGTACTCGGGACAGTTAAGATAAATGGTTAAATGATGAATCCAAATGGATTATCCACTGTGAATATTCTAAGACAAAGTGAACTATTAAAGTAAGTCTGTCATCTTTCGAATGCCAGCACTTTGGCTGCTGGAAATCTACCCAAGCACTCCCACAGGACCTGAATCCTGGCTGATGTATCCAAATGTTTGAGTCAGTTCAGAAATTCCCTTATTGTTGTTGTTAAGTGCTTTCAAGTTGATTCTGACTCATAGCGACCCGGTACAGGGTTTCTGAGGGGCTGCTAGCAGGTTTGATCCACCGACCTTGTGGTTTGCAGCCCAGTTAAAGCTCACCAGCTGCTCCTTAGAAACCCTATAGAGGGTCGCTATGGGTTGGAATCTCCTCATTGGCACTTAACAACAACTTATCTTACAGTACCACACCAGGAATCCCTTACTGACAAGCTCTTTTATGTGATGGAGTCCTGGTGTGCTGCTGAAGGATAAACACTGGACTACTAATCACAAAGTTGGAGGTTCAAATCCCCTAACTGCTCTTTAGAAATCCTATACAGGATCGCTATGAGTCAGGACTGACTCAATCACATGTAACAATTACAGCATGCAATGGGATAAGTTATGAGAGTGCATCTCTTCCCTGGCTGGCTGTTATGATGGAACGAAAACATTCCTGTGAAAACACCAAGGTTTGAAAAAAAACAAAACAAAAACAAACACTTTGTTTTTCATTTGCGTTAAGTCCACAGTTCTCAAAATTTGAGAACTCCTGAGAACCCTTGGAATTTTTCAAAGGTGTCCATGGCATCAAATCTATTTTCATAACAATATTAAGATCCTATTGGTTTTCTCCATCCTCCTTTCATGAGCATAAGTGGAGGTTTCTAGAAGGTGCACAAAATGTGCTATTGTAACAGATAAAAAGTAGCAGCAGACACAAGAATCCATCTGTCTTTTATGAAATCTAGATATTAGAGATTTGCAAAAATGTAAAAGTGCTAATCTTTTATTTTTTAAAGATATAGGTATTTTTTTCATAATATGATGCCATTTATGTTAACACATAGAGAATTTATTTTTGTTTTTTTCAAAATGAACTAATAAATACAAGTTTTTTTCAATTTCAATGAATAATAAAATTTCTAATAGTTAAAATAAACCCACTTTCTTTGAGGTCCTCAATTTTTAAAAGGCTAAGAAGTTTTGAAATAAAAATGTTTGAAAGTCATTGCCTAAATTAATGTTTAGGGTACATTATTCATTCAATGCTGCCTAGTCCCTGTATAATAAAAATAATTTGTAATTAATTCTTAATAAAGCTGATAAGAAAATGCCAACAGCAATGATATCGAGACTGCTTGGGAAGTAAGAGTTAATATGCAGAGACTTAAGTGCTATTTCACAAAAATAATTGTCTGGAGTCACTTGTAACCCAAGGGCACAAATTGTAAAATGTTTTCTTGAACACATTTCCTGGAACACATTTTCCTGAATACTAATCACAATTTCTATTTTAGAAAGCATTTTAAATTTGACCCACTACATCAGGTATCTGGCACACAGAGACTTCTTTCTATCGAGTTTTAAAGGATGGACCCCAGGTATCCAAAGTGATATGACCCTAATTCTGCCATCAGCTTACTGCATGATATTGGGGAAATTTCTTCTTTTTCTAAGGCCCATTTTTTTCTTAAGGTACATAAGAGAGTATCTCTTGACTCGTTTTGTTACAGACTCAAGTCTATATTGAGAAGCTGGAAAAGATTGAGAAGTTGACGAACAAGTCCCTTAGGAAGTCAATCAAGTGATAGCAAAATCCAAGATTTTAGGTTTGGCTAAATAAAGGTCTGTTGAAGTACTGGTATGGCACTGTAGAATGAGCACTGGACTGCTAACTGCCAGGTCGGTGGTTCAAAACAACCGGCTGCTCCTCCAAATCCTATACAGGGTTGCTATGAGTTGGAAGCGACTTGAGAACAAGTGGAAGCCCTTGAAAGGTTTAGACAGAATCCTACACCCAAAGTTCTAGGAAGGGCTAATGGGAGGAGTGAGCAGGAATGGGAACAAGGACTTACATAAGAAAAGCTGATCAAAAAGAATGCCCCGTACTGATGAAAATCAGCACTCAATCTGCAATGAGTAAGCAATTACTTCCAATTAGGCAGGGGCATTGGGAAATCCCTTTGCTGGTTAGAGTTTGATATGTCATCTTCATGGAAACAGACAACTTTGTGATTGGACAGTAGCTTCTTTTTCTTTTCTTTTTAAACATTTTGATGTTTCCATAAAAAGAAATGATTTTCAAATGTTGGTCTTGGTCTTGGGACATGTTATGGGAATCCATTTATGATGTTAATGTCCAGTGATTCATCATTGCCTTTGGGATAGGGTACAAACGCTTTATGGAGGCTTCATGGTCTCTTTATTGCAGATTTCCCTAACTTGTTTCACAACCCTTCTACAGACAATCTCAACCACCTTTAATTTGTCAAATTATCATCCTTGATCTTACTCCTAGGGCTTTTTCTTCTGTCTGGGAGGCTACTAGCCCCCAGCTGGCTAGCTTGTTACTAGCCCCCAGCTGGCTAGGCGGTTAACTCTCAAGTTTCAGTTTAAACAGCATCTTCATAGCACCATCTTCCCTGAAGACTTAAATTAAGTTTATAGTTTATCTACCTCCATTATCAAGAGGAGGGAGTACTGGTAGCATAGTGGTTATGAGTTGGGCTGCTAACCTCAAGGTCAGCAGTTTGAAACTACCAGCGATTTCGTGCGAGAAAGATGAGGCTTTCTGCTCCCATAAAGATTTACAGCCTCAGAGACCCTATATAGGGTTGCTATGAGTTGAAACCAACTCCACAGCACATAACCACCACCGCCGTTATCAAGAGGGATTGATCCCTGGAAAAGGCAATCATGCATGGTAAAGTAGATGGTTAGCAAAATAGGAAGACCCCTAATGACACAATTTGATGAACTTGACACACATCTATGGAAGCAATAGCTCAAAAGAGTGAACAAATCTTTACAGCAAGGACCAGTCCCACCTCCACCACACACAGAGAGGACAGGGATGGGCAACTTGGACATTGGCTACCCAGAATGGGGGCGCTACAGAGGCAAGAAGTGACTGGCTTACAAGCTTTCAAGAGGGAACCTAGATTCAGAGGGCGTGGAGCAAGGTGGAATCTCCACTGAGTGGTATCCATTCTGCCTAGTCAAGGCTGATCAAAGGAGATACAGATAGGTCTCTTGCGATACAACAGCAAATCATTGTTATCAGGACTGATTGTAAGGGCTGGAAATGTAAAGTTGGATGTTTTGGGGTAATGGGAGGGGACTTATTAACCTTACAGTCTAGGAATAGAGGTCCCTGGGACCATCGAAGGAGAAGAGCAGAGAATGGAACCCTACCCAGAGATTGGCACAGCGGAGCAGCAGTGGGTTTAAATGTAACAGCAATTGTGAGGTGCAGGATGGGGCAGTGTTTTTTCTGTTTTACACAGAGTCACTATGATTCAGAATTGATTCCATGGAACTTAAGAACAACAATACCCTCCATTACTCTCTCTTGTGGAATCTTGTTTTAGGACTTCATAGTATCATAGTTTGAACTGCAAGGTCGGCAGTTCAAGCTCACCAGCTGCTCCTCGGAAACCCTATACAGGGTTACTATGGGTCAGAACCGACGCGACGGCATGTAACAACAACAATATCATAGTTAATTTTTGAGATTGTGAATATTTGAAAACAAATTCTTATTTTATCAAATAATATGTATTAAATAATCTTCTTTAAGAAGCGCTAAAGTGTCCTGGTGTGCCAAAGCACTGGATTGCAAGATTGGTTTGAACTACAAGGCCTGTGGTTCAAACCCACCACCTGTTCCTTAGAAACCCTATTCAAGGTTATTGGAGTCAAAATGACACTTAACAACAACAACACATTTGTAATGAAAACAATACTCCTTTTCCTATCCATCTCTATCAACCTTAATTCTGTTCACCAGATGCATCTCAGCTTCCATGTTTCTAGCAAATATGCAATGCTGCTACCTATTGAGTTATTGATATTTAATTTGTGTTGCCTTTCTGCAAGAATAAATGATAATTTAGACCTTTTATATATGTCTTAATTTCTCATCTCCCCTTTTCTTAATATTTATGCCATAAGTTTTAGATAAATCAGAATCAATGATGATTCAATTATGACATACAGATTTTATTCCCAGTACTCTACTGTGCTGATTCCTCCCCCTTGGACAACTTTACCTTTCCTAGTTAGTAATTGTCTCTGTACCCCTCAATTAGTACTGCTTATCTTTCTTTTTATCTGCCCACTCATTCCACCAGGTCTTTTATAAACCTTCTAGTAGATTTTTTTTTTCCCTTTAAAATCAGGGGTTGAAAAATTCTTGGTATAGAAATATACTAAACATTTTAGACGTTTCTGACCAGTCTCTGTCGAAACATGCTACTCAACTGTTGTAGCAGGAAAATCATCATAGACAATATGTAGCTGAACGGCAGACAATACTTAAAAGATGGTGTGGCTGCATTCCAATAAAACTTTATTTGCAAAACAGATGGTAGGGAGGATTTGGTCTGTAGTTTGCCAACCCCTGCTCTCAATAATAAAACATTTCATCTATTGATGTCTGTAATGCTTATTTTCTGGAGCTCTTGTTCTGGAAACTTCCATCTGCTGTTATTAACTATACCAGTTGATCTCTCTGTCTCCTGCCCTGGTGGCATCCTGGAAATTCCCTTTGCTACTCTCTGGTTTTGGACCTCTTTTTGTGGGTCTCTGTACCTTCCTGTTTCTTGTTTCATTCCTTTGTTTGTACGTCCTCAAGGGACTTCCTGAAAAAGAGGGTTGTGCATAGGATGTAATTTCCAGAGTTCTCATATGTCTGAAAATGTCTAGGTTTCCTTTGTGTTTGCTGGTAGTTTAGCGAAGTAATACATTCTAAATTAAAAAATCCCTCAGAATTTTGAAGACTCTTTCTCCAGTGATTTCGTAACTTTCAGCATTTCTGGTGAAAAATCTGAGGCAATTCTGATTCGTATTTTTTGTTTGCTTGTTTTTTATTTGTTTTTTTCCCTGTCTGGGAGACTTTAGTCTCTTCTTTTTACACCTGGAGTTCTGAAATGTCATGGTGATGTGCACATCATTCTTAGCCCCTCACCTCACTTCTGCCCTGCTCTGTGCCTGCTATAGAGCATTTAGAGCTTCTTAAAAAAAAATCTCTCCAGACACCTGCCCTTCATCTCTGCCTGTAAGAGAGCCACCAGGCTCTGGGTGGTGAAGGGAACTCTTCTCATGTTCTGGTGTGCAGCCTTATGTCTTGTCACTGATGCTTCTGTGATGCATTGGGTCTCTGGGTGCTGAGCCCTGTGAGAGTTCGGCAGAGTGAACAAGATGGATTATTATAATTACACTCCTCTCCAAGCTATTTAAACTGAAGTTTTCGCAATTTTGCTAACTCAATCATTACTCATCTATCATACCTAATCTTTCAAAATTCAGTTAAAATTTGCTATCCACTTGATGCCTCATCATTTTTATTTGCCCATTGAGTTCATCACAAAAAAACATATTTTTGGATCATTTTATTGTTGTCATTCTTTGGAAACATAAGCCAGGATTTGTTATCTGTGGCTTATGTTTCCAAATGTTTGGGTGGATACCTGGCAGCCAAAGTGATATCATTTGAAAGAGAATTGTTATTGTTTTTCACTGACTGCTGTCCAGTCAACCCAGACTCATGGTGACCCGATGTACAAATAAGGCCCTGTGTCAAATCTAAGATAGGTTGCAAAATGGGTTGTTGTGGTCCATTGTGGTTTATTATTATTATTATTATTGTGAATTGAGAGATAGTTTACATGGAAGAACAGCAGCTTTACACTCATCCTATCGTATTTTGTTTCATTGCAATGATTACAGTCTCCTCTATGCATCATCATTCAACAGTGTTTGCTTCGATTCCCTCTATTTTTTTTTTTTTTTTATGTACACCAAAACACTCAGGAATATACAATCATTAAAACACCCAAACGGCATACCCTGCAAGCCTGCTCCTCAGCTGCCAGCACACAGCCCCTTTCCCTCCATGAGTCTACAGAGTCCCCAGCTGCTCCGTCTCTCCATGTCATCATCTCTGCCTCCATCTCTGGTGTCACTGCTTCTCTGAATAGGGTCCCACACTCTGCTCCTACTCTTCTCTCTTGATGGTCCCAGGGTCCTCTGCTTCTGGACTGCAAGATCAACCTCCATTGTGCTTTTATTGGCTGATTTTGGGGGAAAGGTTAGCAGACCTTTTTTCTAGTACATCTTAGTCTGAAAGCTCCACTGAAACGTGTTCAGAATCATAGCAACACACAAACCTCCACTGATAGGTGGTGCACATGAGGTATACTGGCCAAGAATTGGATCCATATCTTCTTCATGGAAGAAAAAGTGATAGACTTACCTTAACAGTTAATTTGTTCTTGAGCAACACTGTGGGTAATTCATTTGGATCCATTATTCCACAGTTTATCTTAGTTCTGTTTAATTTGTCCAGAGTGCAGATTCTTCAGGTGGATAAATCTGGAAGATGATGCTGGAACAAGAGGTTGAACCCAGGTTATGAAGAGCCTTGAACATCAGACAATGGTATGTGACGTTTCCTGATTGCAAAGCTGGTTACACATGGTGGTTGTAGGATATTTTGGTTAAAGTGATTTCAAGAATCATTTTCTGGCTGTGATAGGAAGGCTAGTTTGAAAGGAGTATGTATTTAGGTGAATATTACGGCATGAAGTATCTGTGAGAAAGGAAGGATTGGCCTGGAGAGAACACACAGAGGAAGTATCGGAAAGAAGATTAAGTTGTGATTCACTATGATGATTTAAAGATGAAGCTCAATGACTGGTGATTCCATAGCAAAAAGAAAGAACAGAACAAATTGGGGGTTGGGGGAGGCTGGGAAAAGTAGATAACAATTTTTGTCGTGTTTGAAGCCTAAAGGAATATGCAAACAGAAATGTTTAGCAAGAAGTTGGCTCTGCTGGAGGTAGGGAAGGGAAACATGGATTAAGAAATTAGTCTCACAGAGAAGTCAAAGGAGAGAATGACATGAAAAAAGTTTGTTACTTGTTCAAGGTCATGTAACTGATAATTGGCAGACTCAGAACTTGAAAACTAGTTCTATTTAAATCCATAGCCCATGTCCAGCCATAATATGCTGTTGGCACTAAAACTCCATCAAAATGAAGCCCAGAGGAGGAGAATTTAGGACTGACCTTGAGAATAATCACTTTTAACATGGCAAGTGATTTCTTAAGAATGAAGGTACAACATGCAATAGAGAGTTAATGTTGTATGAAAGAAGAATGATGATGTTTAAAGACTCCCCAGAGTCTGGGAAGGGCAGGGCCTAGCAATTTAGACCAGACAGTTTGGGCAGGCCAATTTGGCCTTGACCAGGACTGAGGTCTCCTGCAGACCCCTCCAGCTTTCACTCCGATGACTTCCCCAAGAGCGTCAGCACACTTTCATTTCTTACACTTTCTATCCTGCCCGCTGCTATGGTTCAGGCCAGAGAAAACTGTGGCCAATTAGCAATTCTCAGAACCCAAGTGAGGTTGACACCCTGCCTGGTTTCCTCCTCTCTGAGCTGGCTGAGCTCAGCAAACCTGAAAGAATTATGGGGTGCTTGCTGGTTTTCAGAACTTTTCAGAGGTACCACATTCAGGGAAGGGGCCCAGGGCTTTTCTATCCACTAAGCACCCTCCCTATAGAGTGTTTTTGGGTTCATGGCATGGATTGGGGAGAAAGAGGAAGCAGACAGCATGAGAGTGGGGGTGGGGGTGTGTGTAGGTTGTGAAACAATATGAGAAACCTCCAGAGCTAGCAAAGAAAGTTTTGTTTCTGGAATTTGGAATTCAAAGTTTTTCATACTCAACATTTCTGTGACCAGAAGATGAGATAAAAATCGATGTCATTCCATTAGTTTTCACCTTGGTTTTAAATTATCTGATTTTGAACAGAAATTATTATCAAGGTAATATTGTTTCCTTTTCTAAAACTGTGGTTTAATTTCGTAAAGAGCCAAGTAACATGGCAGAGCTGAATCATAGGAAATATAAGCATGCAAGCTCGACACCGTGATTACAAAACTGTGGCCAAGTAACCCTGGTGCTCTCTTTGAAAAAGTGTTCCTTAATCCTGGGTTTTTGTTTTCAGTTAGGGCATTTCTTCCTCCTTTCTCCTACCAATATGGCCTTTCTATCAATAGTGCTTTCCCACTAGATTAAACAATTTCATATGAGAGATTGTTTAATCTAGCGGGAAAGCACAGGTCCTGAGCTTAAAACCCACCTCCTCCTCTTCCTTATTGAGTAACGTTGACCTGTTATGTAACTTCTCTGCATCTCAGTTTTTTTCCCTATAAACAGTAGATAAGATGTATGTTTAACATTGCTGATATATACTAAGTGCTGAAATCATGTTAATTCCTACTATTCAACAGGATTGGATCATTGTTTTTTCCTATTGATAGCTACTGACTCACCAAAAAAAAAAAAAAAAAAAGTCTATTTACTGTATGTTGTTAATTTAAAGGAGAGAGTTGTGGGTGTTTGTGTTTTGAATCTTATTTTTAGAAATTACAAAATTGTTCCATCCACTGAATTTTGAAATTAAGAAGGGGGAACATTATATTTATATCTGAATCATAAATTACAACATATGAAAATATATGTATGATTTCTGTTCTATTTTTTTTTAGACATTTAAAAGAAAGAGGGACAGGGTGACGATATGAAAAGGGAAAAGGGGGTGCAGATAGAAGCCACTCAAATTTGGCAGAGATTAAAACAGATGGTGAAGGCATGAGATAGTAGGATAAGTGCCAGTGTTTACAAATATAAAGCTTTGATTTTTGCCATAAATAATATTGGGCTATGGGTACTATGATTCTGCATTTATTGTCATCATTGGCCTTTGAAACCCATCCATTCATCCATTCATCCTACCACCCATCTACCTATTTATCCATCTAACCATCCTTTAAGTTATTTTTGATTTAACAAAGAGCTACCAAAACCTGTTGCTGCCAAGTCGACTCAGACTCTTAGCAACCATGTAGGACAGAGGCCGGTTGCTCCATATGGTCTCTGAGCTGTCAGTCTTTACGCAAGCTGACTGCCACACCTTTCTCCCATGGAGTGGTTGGTGGGTTCAAATTTAAGAGCTGACTGCTTGTGTTACCAGGGCTCCTTAACAACTACTAACCCATCATCATCAAGTGGATTGTGATTCCTAAGCAACCATAGAGGGCAGAGTAGACATGTGCCTTTGGGTTTTCAAGACTGTAAATCTGGATGGGAGCAGAAAAATTGCCTCGGGTCTCTCCCATTGAGCAGCAAGCAGTTCAGCCCTTAGCCCATTGCATCACCAAGACCCCTTAACAACTAACAACTAGGCAGCCTATAAATTTGACCTTGTCCTAGGTGCTAGTGAGATTAGGGCTCCAGCAGGTCCTGCCTTACAGGAAAGAGCTCACTGTCTTATGAAGGAGACAATGAAGTTAACAAATAGCAGAATATGACTAGTTAGTGACTGGTGGAAAAGCTTCATGAAGAAGGTGGTCCTGTGCTGAGTCTTAAAGGAAATGCATGGGTTTATTGGAAAGACCAAGCGAAAATAATGAATAGTGTTTGGAGTGACATACTCTCACTTGAACTGGGAACTGTTGTTGTTGTGAAGTGCCGTCGAGTCGGTTCTGACCCATAGCGACCCTGTATAGGGTTTCCAAGGAGCACCTGGTGAGCTTGAACCGCTGACCTTGCAGTTCAAATGGCTTTGCAGTCTGGCACATTTACCCACAGCTCCACACCAGGACTCCGGGAACTGGTTTATGGGAACATAATTCTACATGCCTTGAAACCACTGTGGCAGGTGGTTAAGAGCAAGGGTGTTGTAGGAGATAGACGTGGGTTTCCATCCTAATTTACTGGCTATGTGAATTTAGTCAAATTATGTAACTTTTCTGAGTTTGTTTCTCTTCATATTTCAAAGCAGACTAAATCTCAGGAATATCATAAGCTTTAAGTGAATTGAGATGACCCTTGTAAAAGCTTTGCACATTCTTGGGCACACAGCAGATTTTCAAACTGAAACGATTATGCTTTAATTTCAATATATTGGATCTTTGGTCTAGTAAAGTCTTAGTGGTACTCTGGGAAAGTTGCATTGAGTGGTGGGTATCAGATAAGAAGCCCCTATGGAAAAAAACCTGGATTATGTATTATTTACAGTTTTTCAACTCCTTTGTTAAACTTTTAGAAACTTTCCTCAACTGCAGTAACACAATGTGGAATTTTTCCTTTGGGATGTATCCCACCTCTGCCTTTTATGAAGTTTGAATACAATCTATGTCAAGCATGAGAGATCCTTCCTTTCTATTGTAGATTACCTCTTAGTGGAAAAAGATCTTCAAGCATTATTTCCTGAGACCAGAGCTCTTAGGAAGGCAGTCAGTTTCAATGTAGAAGAAAGCGTTTTCCAGGCTGTAAGTAGGAGTAATACTAGAGGTACCCAATGGTGACTCAGCTCTCTTAGAACAGAAACACATGTAGAAGATACAGAGAGAGCAACTAAAACCATGAGACAAAAGCCTGAGTGGACTAGAGTCATTTGCAACACAGACAGACTTGAAATTAGCTGGGGTTTTTTTCCATATATGTATTATTAATTAATGATATTACAGTATAATGACATAAGCTGCGTGGGTCTACATTTAAATCTCTGACTCTCTCCTTGCAACACCAGATTTGTTTCTATCTCCCTATCATAGTTGTTTCTAGGGCAGTGGTTCTCAAAATTAAACGTATATCAGAATTTCTCATCCAGCAGGTTTAGGATGGGTCTTTAGAATTTGCATGTCAACAAATTGCTAGGTGAATCTGATGCTGTTGCCCTGGGGAACTACATATTGAGAAACACTGATGTAGAAGAGGAGTCTTGGTGGCTTAGTAGGTTACATGTTGGGTACCTAGACATAAGGTCAGCAGTTCGAGTCCAACAGATGCTCCGAGGGAGGAAAAAGAGACTTTCTGCTCCTGTAAAGATTTACAGCCCCATAAACCTTATATGGAGTCCTGGTGTGGCACTGTGGGTTAATGAGCTAGACTGCAAAGCCATTTGAACTGCAAGGTTGGCAGTTCAAGCTCACTAGCTGCCATCAAGTTGGGTCCACCCTAGCTTGACGGCACTTAACAAGAACAACCAACCTTATATATGAGATGGAACTGACTCCACAACATAAAATAACCACAGCTACCACTGCCACAGGAATAGACAACTGAATCATCCTGGGCCAGGAAATCACCTATTGATCCATTCTCTCCTCAGATAGACTGACTGCTTGATTGATAGTGGTTTTTGAATCACAACACAGAAATGGCAGCACATCAGAGCGTAGGTTTATCAACTTCCACTGCTGAGCTCAAGGAGCTCTTGTAGGATAGTGGTTACGAGTTGGGCTGCTAACCTCAAGGGCAGCAGTTCAAAACTACCAGCCATTCCATGGGAGGAAGATGAGATTTTCTGCTCCCATCAAGATTTACAGCCTTGGAAACCTATACAGAGTCATTATGAGCCTGAACCAATGCCGCAGCACATAACCACTGCCACTGCTGAGGTCCTATCAGTTGACATTTCCTCCTAAATCTTGAAGGTTCTGGACTGGTGGACACCAGGCACATTTGGAAGAAGCAGTACCTTATAGAAAATGAGGTGGGGGAATTAGTGAAAGTCAACAGATGGGACCCCAATTCCCTTCTCACACTGAGTTCCCAGAATCGTGTGTATGACTTCTGTTGTTGCTTGGTGCCACTGAGTTGATTCCATCTCGTAGGGATCCCATGTGACACAGTGAAACATCTCATAGGGTTTCCTAGGCTTTAATCTTTATAGGAAGTTTTTTACGAAGTTGATGGTGAGTTCAAGCTGGTAGCCTTTGGGTTACCAGCCAAGCACTTAACCAATGCTCCACCAGGGTTCCTTGTATGCCTCCTAGGTAGTAGTACTGCTATTTGGAAGGGACTCAACATCAGGTGTAAACAACACAAAAAAATTGAGAAAAGATAGAGCGGGTTTGTGGTGCAGAGGAGGCCTGCAGAAGGTATTATCACTGTTTAATGAGCAGTTGCTGTTGTTGTTATATGCCATGGAGTTGGTTCCAACTCATAGTGACCCTGTACAGGGTTTCCGAGGCTGTAAATCCTTATGGGAGCAGAAAGCCTCATCTTTCTCCCGCGGAACAGCTGGTAGTTTCGAACTGCTGATCTTGCAGTTCGCAGTCCGATTTGTAACTACTAAACTACCAGAGCTCCTTACCAAGCTGTAAGTTCTGATGATTTAGCTCTGACTAACGATTCAGTGTGCCTGCCCTCAGTGGCCTAGATGGGGAAGGAAGCGTATCTTCAAAGACTCAGGGTGAAACAGTATGCTGCGTTTGTGGAACTGTAAGCAGCCAGTATTGTTGGGATGGAAAGTATAGATGCATAGGACAGTGTGGCAGGAGGGGAGGCCTGAGAGATGCACTATGTTTGTATCTTTTTCTTTGTTTGAATGTGTTCTCTCAAAATGCATGTCATTTTATACACACATATGTTTAATTTGGAGTCCTGATGTGGCACTGTAGGATAAGCACTGGACTGCAAGGTTGGTTTGAATCACAAGGTTGGTGGTTCAAACCCACTAGGTGCTCCTCGGAAACCCTCTACAGGGTTAATATGACTAGATGGCACTTAACAACAACAATGTTCAATTACGTAAGTAGATACTATTTTCTAGTTCAAGTAAACATTTTTTGGTTGTTGTTAAGGGAAATGTTTTCAAGATCTATCTCTGTTGTAACACAATAATCTAAGCCTTTCCTTCTAAGTCCTACCTGATATTTTGTGCACCCATGTGCATCCACCTACTTTTACAAATTCATCTCTGGGGAAAAGGCTTGAAAATGATTTTTACTTCTCTTCTACTCCACACTGTCTCTTAGCTCCAAAAATAGAACTACAGCAATGATTATTCCCAGGCATGTCTCCTGAGAACCTGTATGAGAATTTCTTCCATTCCTGGGTATGTACATAAACAATAGGACAAATTACTGACAGCCTGCCTTCTAGGGATACTGCCCCATCACTGAAGCATAATGCCCCCTACTTTCCTATCTCCATTATAGTTTGTGTGATAGTTCAGATTTTGTGTCAACTTGATTGGGCCAGAATTAGCAGTGGTTTGGTAATTGAGTTCTGCTTATTCCCATGGTGAAACCTAATACAGGCATAGTTCATGCTATGATGATTGGCTATGAGCAGTCAACCAATTGAAAGGGTGTTTCATTGGGAATGTGCCCTGCTCCCCAAATAATGGACACACAGGACAAACTTGCCTCTTTTCCACTGTGGATTTGGCACTCCGCCACTGTGAGTCATTTCCTTGACATAAACTTCTCTTTATATATATATATA
>NW_006408599.1:11337103-11341460 GCF_000296735.1 Chrysochloris asiatica | reverse complement strand
TACATACATACATACATACATGTATGTTTCACTGGTTTTGCTTCTTTAGAGAAATCAGCCTAAGATACCCAGTTTTTCTTTTCTTTATTTTTTAAACACAGTTTTATAGTATTTTTCTAGGTCCCAAATGTCAATTAGACTCCTGGTGTGGCATAGTAGGGTTATTATTGGAATGTGAGCCACAAAACTGTCAGTTCAAACCCGCCAACTGCTCCTCAGAAATCCCATACAGGATCTCTATGAGTGGGAACCAACTTGAGGACACTTAACAACACCATATGTTGATTGCATTGCTCAAATTGCTAATGAGCATTGCTAAATTTGAGCACTTCTTTATATGCTTGTTAGCTAGCTTTTGGGATTTCCTCTTCTGCAAATTGACTGTTCATATTAGTCTATCATATAGCTATTAGGATAACTGTCTTTTTCTAGATGACTTGCAAGGTTTTCTTATCTATTTTAGATATTAACCCCTATTAGTTTTAGACCTTTCATCTATAGATGTGCGTGTGTATTTGTATACTTCCAATCTTGTGGTTTTCAGTCCAGTCCTGATCCAGTAGCACATGCCAGGAGTCCTGGTGTGGAACTACAGCATAATGCACTTGACCCCAAGGTCAGCTTGAGCCATAAGGGTGGCAGTTCAAACCCACCAGCCAATTTTTAGAAGCCCTTTACAGGGTCACTATGAATCTGAACTGACTTACTGGTTAAATATATGCACATACATATACACACTTGTTATTTCATATCTATATGTGTGTGTGTGTGTATATATATATATATATATATACTGACACAATGGCACTTAATAACATACATTATATATATATCAACACAATGGCACTTAATAACATACATGATATATATATATATATATATATATATATATATATAAATATATAAATGTATATCTTGACACAATGGCACTTAATAACATACATGATATATATAACACATGACAACATATCATACATGATAACAAACTTAATAACATGCATGATATATATCATGTATATATTAATAACATACATATATATACATGTATGTTATTAAGTGCCATTGTGTCGGTTCTGACTCATAGCAAACCTCTATAGGATTTTTGAGGAGTTGCAACCATCAACCTTATGGTTAGCAGTGTAGTGCATATCCCACAGCGACACATTAAGACACCATCTGTACACATATGCACACACACACATATGGAAAGATAAAGAGTCCTGGTGAAGTGCTGTAGGATAATCCCTGAACCACAAGGTCAGTGGTTCAAACTTGTCAAAAGCTCCACCTTCTGAGAAACACTATATAGGATCGCTATGAGTCAGAACTGACTCAAAGATACTTCACAGCAACAGTATATATGAATAGCACTGGAAGACAGTTAGCACCAGAATACTGAATATTGTAACATGATGAAGAGCACCAGAATATTGTAAGATATAGTGCCAGAAGATGAGCCCTCAGACAAGAAGGCACTCAAAATGCAACCAGGGAAGAGCTGCCACCTCAAAATAGAGATGACCATGATGACTTGAATGGAGTAAAGCCTTCGGGACCTTTATTTGCGGATGGGGCACAACTCAAAATGAAGAGAAATAGCTTTAAACATCCATTAATAATCAGAACATAGAATATATGAAGTATAAATCTAGGAAAATTGTGTGGCATAAACATCAATATCCTAGACATTAGTGGGCTAAATGGAATAGCTTGGACCATTTTGAATTTGACAATCACATGGTTTATTATGCCAGGAATGAAAAATTGAAGAGGAATGGCAATGCATTCATCATTAAAAATAGCATATCAATATTTGTCTTGAAGTACAATTATGTCTATGATAGGAAATATCCATATGCCTCTAAGGAAACCCAGTTAATACCACCATTATTCAAATTTGCGCACCAATCACTAAAGCCAGTGACGATGAAATTGAAGAATTCTATCAACTTCTTCAGTCTGAAACTGATCAAACAAGCAATCACACTGTCTTGATAATTACTGGTGATTGGAATGCAAGGATTCAAAACAAGTAAGAAAGACCAGTAGTTGGAAAATATGGCCTTAGTGATAGAAACAACACTGAAGATTGCATGATAGAATTTTGCAAGACCAATGACTTCTTCTTTGAAAATAACTTTTATAACAACATAAAAAGCAACTATACACATGGATCTCACCAGATGGAATACACAGAAATGAAACTGACTACATCTGTGGAAAGAGATGGTGGAAAAGCACTGTGTAATGAGCCAAAATGAGGTCAGGGGCTGACTGTGGAACAGACCATCAATTGCTTATATGGAAGTTTAGGCTGAAGCTAAAAAAAATTAAAACAAGCCCATGAGAGCCAAAATACAACCTTGAATATATCTCACCTGAATTTACAGATCATCTGAAAAACAGATTTGATGCATTAAACACTAAAGATTGAAGACCAGAAGAGTTGTGGGATGACATCAAGAACATCATACAGGAAAAAAAGCAAAAAGTCATTAAGAAGACAAGAAAAAAACCCAACAAAATACACATCAGAAGAAACTCTGAAAGCTGTTTTCTAGCGTAGATATGCTATAGCAAATGGAAGAAATGAGGAGGTACAAGAGCTGAACAGAGAATTTCAAAGGTAAACTCAAGAAGACAAAGTCAAATATAATAAAATGTGCAAAGACCTGGAGTTAGAAAACGAAAAGGGAAGAACATGACCAGAATTTTTCAAGCTGAGTGAACTGAAGAAAGACTTTAAACCTTGGCTTGCAGTATTGAAAGATTCTAGGGGCAAACTATAGAATGATGAAAAAGCAATAAACAGAGTCACTACCAAAAAGAAATGGTCGACATTATACTATTTCAAGAGGTAGCATATGATCAAGAGCCAATAATCCTGAAGGAAGAAGTCCAAAGTGCATTGAAGGCATTGGCAAAGAACAGGTCACTGGGAATTGACAGAATCCAAATTGAAATCTTTTAACAAACAGATGCAGCACTGGAAGCACTCACTCATCTATGCCAAGAAATTTGGAAGACAATTATCTGGCCAACTGACTGTAAGAGACCTTTTTGTGCCCATTCCAAAGAGAGGTGACCCAACAGAATGTGGAAATTATCAGACAATATCATTGATATCCCATGCAAGTTAAGTTTTACTAATGACAATACAAAAATAGCTGCAGAGAACTTCCAGAGGTCAAGAAAGATTCAAAAGATTGCTGATGTCAGATGGATCTTGGCTGAAAGCAGAAAATACTAGAAAGATGTTTACCTGTGCTTTATTGAATATGCAAAGTCTTTCAATTGTGTGAATCATGACAAACTATGGACAACATTACCAAGAATGAGTATTCTGGAACACTTAATTGTGTTATTGAGGAACATTTATGTAGACCAAGAGAGAGTTATTTGAACAGAACAAAGGAACACTGACTAGTATGCACTAGGGTTGCATTCCTTCCCCACACTTACACTGAGCAAATAATCTGAGAAGCTAGATTATGTAAAGAAAAATGTGGCATCAGGATTGGAGAAAGACTCATTAACAACCCACGATATGCCGATCATATAACCTTGCTTGCTGAAAACTAAGATGACTTAAAATACTTACTGCTGAAGATAAAAAACCACAACCTTCAGTATGGGTTGAACAGGAATGTAAAGGAAGCATAAATCCTCACCATTGTACCAATAAATATCATCATGATAAAAGGAGAAAAGATTGAAGTTGTAAAAGACTTCATTTTTCTAGGATCAACTGTCAACACTCATAGAAGCAGCAGTCAAGAAATCAAATGACGTATTCGTTAGGAAAATCTGCTGCACAAGATCTCTTTAAAGTGTTGAAGAGCAAAGATGTCAGTTTGAGGACTAAGGGGTACCTGACACAAGCCATGGTATTTTCAGTAAGCTCATTTACAAGTTAAAGTTGGACAGTGAATAATGAAGACCGTAGAAAAATTGATGCATTTGAATTATGGTGTTAGAGAAGAATATTGAAAGTACCATGAACTACCAAAAGAACAAACAGACCTGTGTTGGAAGAAATACAGCCAGAGTGCTCGTTGGAACCAGGATGACCTGATCTTTCATACTTTGGACACATTATCAGAAGGGACCAGTCCCTAGAGAAGGAGATCATGTTTGGTAAAGTGGACCATCATAGATATAATTGCATTTGCCTTTAAAAAAAAAAAAAAAAAAAAGATCATACAAAGGAAAAAATAATTACTACACAAATGGTTTTCATTTCATAGTTATCTGTATTAGGGGAAATAAAAGGAAAAGGGAAAAAAGTCAATGGCAATATTGGAATGAGTTTTGAGGTATCAGCAAGAGTGGAGATCAAGCACTTTGAAAAAATGAA